>NW_026056991.1:0-243228 GCF_023758075.1 Alternaria novae-zelandiae
ATTATCTAATTCTATAGTATTATCTATTTCTAGATTATCTTCTAGATTAGATTCTTCTAGTTCTTCTAAATTACTATTATTAATAGTATTTAAAGTAGTATAAGATTTATAATCTTTACTAATACTAGAAGTAGAACTAATTATAGAGAATATACTAACTCTGTCTTTATAATAACCTTTAGATAATAGATTATTATTAAAGTTATATATAAAGTAATTATCTTTATTAAAAGATAAAGAGTAATTTTTCTTAGTTATTAAACTAAGACTTAATAAATTAACTCCTAATTGCAGTATATAAAGAACATTAGTTAATTTAACTAGTTTATTAGTACTAGTAAATTTAACTAAAATATTGCCTATACTGCTAGCTTTAATATTATTATTAGTATTACCCTACTTAATAGTAGTAATACTAGGTTTAATATTAATAAATAATTCTTTAATATAGTAGGTATGTATAGTAGCGCTAGAATCTAAAATAAAGTCTATAGTAGAATTACTATTATCTTTATTAACTATAGAAGAAGTTAAAATAGTTTCTTCTTTAGTAGTATTATTAATAGATTTATTCTTAATTAAATTAGAATATTTCTTAAAACAATTAGATTCTAAATGTCCTTTCTTTTTACAATAATTACAAGTCTTAATATTATTATTAGACTTATTATTATTATTTTTCTTAGTAGTAGACATAGACATTTCTATATCTTTGTTATTACTACTTTTAATAGAATTTCTTTTATTATTATTATTATTATTACTAGTATTATAGTTATTACTAGTAGAATAATTATAACTAAAAGAATTATTCTTATTATTAGAATTAGAAGTAGAATTTTTATTCTTAATAGAATTAACTCTTCTACTTTCGTCTAATAATTGTAATATAATAGTATCTAAATCTACACTATTATTATCTATTCTAATAGTTTGTGTAATTATAGTTACTATATATTTGTAATCTTTATTAAGATTATTTAATAGCAAAGCTATAAGAAATTTATTAGGTAAACTAATTTCTTTAGCTTCTAAGCTATTAGCTAGGCGTTTAAAATTATTAATATATAATTCTAAATTGCCTTTATAAGAATTAATAGTAGTATTAATTAGTTCTTTACTAATTAAAAATTTGCTACTAAATCCTTTAGCTTTGTATAGATTTTTTAGCATTTGCTATAATAAATAAGAATTACTAATATATTTAACTTGCAATAAAGGTCTATCTTCTAAAGCTAATTTAATAAAACTAGTAGCTTTAATAGCTTTATCTTGTAATAGAACTCTAGTAGCTTTGCTTAAACTAGATAAATTATATACTATTACTTCTAGATAGCCTTCTTTAGTTAAAAGAGCTTCTATTTTAATAGACTAAATATTGTAATTACTATATCTCTTTAATTTAGGAATTTTAAATATAGTATCTAACATTTTTTAGTTATTAATTAAATATTAATTAAATAACTAAAGATTTTATTACTTAAAAGTAATAAGATTATTAAACTACTTTAAAAAGTATTTAATAATAATAGATACAGAACAAAGACTATTTATATTTATTAATAATAATAAAATTATTATTAATAATATAGCCTAGGTCTATACCCCTTTCTTCTATATTCTTTTAATAAAATAAAAGAATTAGTATTATAAAAATACTAAATTATTCTTAGAGTAATATTAATTACTTATTACTTAGAATAATTCTAGAATCTAGGATATAGAAAATAGCAATAAAGCTAAATTTCTAATAGTAACTAAAGTAAAACTTTATTACTATAGATCTTTAATAATAAAGATAAAGTTATTATAGTAATAATAACTAAGATTGCAGACTTTTATTTTTTAGATAATTAATAACTTAAAGAATCCTCTCTTTTTCTCTAAGAGAGATTACAAATACTAGTATATATAAAGTAGAACGCGTTTTTAAGACGTCTTTTTATATATATAATTCTAGTAAAATAGATTCTTTAAGCTTATTAAAGCCTCTAGCTAGTTTGCTTTTAAAATAATATACGCAGGTAACTAACTACTCTCTAAATAAAGAAAATGTATATAAAACTCTATTATCTTATATTTCTATAAGTAAAGTAAGCAGAGACTAATACTAGTAAAAGTCTTAGCTAATACTGTTATTTTATTAATATTAATAAGAAGTACTCTAGTTTCTTTCTTATTAATTATTAATAATAATAACTAAAAGCTTTTTTCCTTATTATTATAAAATAATAATAAGTACTTTCCTTTTTATTATTAATTATAATAGAGGCTAATTAACTACTAAATAAAGAGTATAAATCTTTAAATAGCTTAAAGCTAAAAAGGTACTATTATAATAATAGATAAAAAGTATAGATTAAACTATACAGTTCTAAAATAGATATTTTATTAATTCTAAAGAAATACTCTTTTAGAATAAGTAAAAATCTTTTTCTTTTAAATATATTAATTACTTAGAATAAGTAATAATATAAATAAAATATATTCTAACAAAGCTATAAGCGCCTAGCTAGGCTTATAACCTGTAAAGAATAGATAGGTAACAAGAACTATTCTCTAATAATAGAATATAGCTTTATTAGAACAAAGCAGTTAAATACTATAATAAATAGTATAACTAATAAAGATTGCAATAATTAATTGCAGAGTAGATAATAAGTAAAAGGTAATAATATTATTGCTAGGTAAAGAATAACTATAGAGAATTGCTATTTCTTTTATAGAAAATAGCTACTAGAATAATTGCGTAAATATCCGCCTATTTCCGCCTAAAGATAAAGATTTATAATTAAATCTACTTAATTCCTAGATTTATAATCTAAGTCTGCTAAATTCTTCTTATCTTCTAAATTTATAATCTAGACTAGTACTAATTATATTAGTCTATGCGTTGTATTATATAGACTAATAATTAGTTTATTACTAAATCTTTTAGTAATTACAAAAAGAGAGATAAGAAGATAAGAGTTATTAAATTACGTAATAACTCTAATATTAACTAGGCTAAAACAAATAAAGGTGTTTTAGAATCTCCTAGTGTAGCAGATTAAAACTAGCTACTAAAATCTTAATTACGTAAGCAATTAGATTTACTAGAAATTTTTCTAATTTATTAAGAAATTACAATAAGTGCAATCTTAACAAAGCTTAATAATAATAAAAAGATAATAATAACTAAGTTATTATAATCTTTACAAGAGACTCTAGTCTAGGCTTTATATTTAGTTATTATTATATAACTATTTATATTAGTAAATAGAAATAGAAATAGAAATAGGTTTTTAGTTTTAAGATAGTTATTAAAACTTCTTATATAAATTATTATTAATAAGTTAGTTATAAAAACTACTTATATTTTCTTATTATTTAGTTATTATAAACTATAGCTTAAGAGAGTGTATAAAGATTATAATAACTTAGTTATTATTATCTTTTTATTATTATTAAGCTTTATTAAGATTACACTTATTATTATTTCTTAACAAATTAGAAAGATTTCTAGTAAATTTAATTACTTACGTAATAAAGATTTTAGTAGCTAGTTTTAATCTACTACACTAGAAGATTCTAAAACACCTCTACTTGTCTTAGTCTAGTTAATATTAGAGTTATTACATAATTTAATAACTCTTATTTTCTTATCTCTCTTTCTATAATTACTAAAAGATCTAGTAATAAACTAATTATTAGTCTATATAATATAACGCATAGACTAATATAATTAGTACTAGTCTAGATTATAAATCTAGAAGATAAGAAGAATTTAGTAGACTTAGATTATAAATCTAAGAATTAATAGAAATTAAGTAGATTTAATTATAAATTCTTATCTTTAGGTAGAAAAAGGTAGATATTTACGTAATTATTCTAGTAGCTATTTTCTATAAAAAAAATAGTAATTCTTTATAGTTATTCTTTACCTAGTAATAATATTATTATCTTTTACCTACTATCTACTTTGTAATTACTTTATTACAAATCTTTATTAGTTATACTATTTATTATAGTATTTAACTACTTTATTCTAACAAAGCTATATTCTATTATTAGAGAATAGTTCTTATTACCTATCTATTCTTTATAAAGCTAAGTTTAAGGTTTTAAGCTTACTTACCTATTACTTAACCTAGTAAATATAAAATTTATATCTAGAAGTTTATTAAGATTTATACTTAATTTACTTTTTAATCTAAAAAGAAATATATATAATAAAATTATATAAAATCTTAATAAAAATAGATAAGCTTAAAGTATAATTTTGTAAAGCTATAGAAGTGTAGAAATTTAGTTATTACTAGTAAACTTTCTAAGCGTTTTAAGTTTCTAGATTAGTAGAAAAGTAAATAATAAGACGTACCTTTTTAATATCTAGATTCTTTAAATCTTTATCTATTTAATATAGTTCTACTTAATAATATAACTACTTCTTAGTAGCTCTATAATTTTTCTAAGTATTATCTATAAGGTATATAAACTATAAAATTAAAGAATAATATAAGATAAACTTTATTACTAATATTACTATTATAATAGAAAACTAAGTAAAGAAATTAATACTTTACTTAATCTTACTTTATATTATATAATATATAAAGTTTAGAAAAGAAGAATATAGTAGTCTAATCTAAATATTATTAGACTTATTACTTAGCTTAAACTTACACAAAATTCTATAAAGTTACTAAGATACTAGTATATATTAATAAAAGATCTTAAAGTTAGTAAAGTAAAGTATTAGTACAATTTAGAGTAATAAACTAAAGATTATAAATTCTATACTAATCTTAATATAAATATAATTCTAAATACTTAGTACTTACTATTAATAATTATAATAAACTAGAAACCTCTTTTAATAGTATTTACTAAAAGTTAAGTACTTTTAGTATAATATTATAAAATATATAATACTTATAAAAGATAATAGTAAAAGAGGCTTTTTATATAAACTTATAAGTAAGATATAAAGCTTTTATAGTTGCGTTTTAGCTAGTACTTTAGTACTAGGTTCGTTAATTAAACTCGTTCTAATTTTATTAAATTTAACATTTATACCTATTCTAGTAGTAATTCTTCTATACGCTATACGCTGCCGTAAGGTATTCTTAGACGCTAAGGTGCCTTAACACTAAGCTAACCTATACAATGTTCTTAGTATCTAATAATAACTTTATAAACGCTGCCTTATTCTTATTTATAACAACATCTAGGCTAATCTTTAATATTAGCTTCTCTACGCCTTACATCTAGTGTTCTAAGTAGCACGTTGCTATTATAGAGTTAAGTCTATTAACCTTTATAGTGTCTAGAAAAACCTGCTATTCTACTTTTATAACTAGACAGATATCTTCTTCTATTAGTAACCTTATAGCTTTGCTATTAACGTTTTAAACTCTCTTCTAGCTACTAAGGTATATAAGAGTAAGAGTAGCTACCTAAATATTAGGCTTAAGCCTAGAGAAGCTACGTAGTGTCTAGATTATCTTAATAATCTATAGCGTAGAGGTGTTAATACTAGTTTATTATAGTATTGCAGGTATAAAGTTTTTAGACTCTATAGAAGTAAGCAGAGCTACTAGAGTATAGTAGCTAAATATAGAAAATATTTTTAAAGCTTTTAAGTTAGTAAGAGTAATAGTAATAACTAATAGTAGTACTTACTTAGTGTTCTAGATAATGTAGTGTAAGAGAAAAAGAAGAGAAAGATTAGAGCTAGATTTTATGCGCCTAAGAACTCTACTATTCGCTACTATAACTATACTTTATAACCTTAGTTATTTCTTTATACCTAAAAAGGCTTATAGAGTTTTGTAGTACTATTATAGAGGTACCTTCTAATAATTTAAGAAATTTTTTATTTATAGCTTCTACCTAGGCCTTTTAGCTCTAAAAGGCCTAAGACTATTACTAAGCATTTATTACTGTAGGTAGGCGGAGAGCCTATTTTCTCGTAAATTTACTTATTTAGAAGTACTCTATATACTTTATCTCTCTAGTATACCTACTTAATTAATTATAAAGCTTTTATACTATAGAATATATAAACACTTTTATTTTAATATTAGATATAGTAATAAGCTCTCTAGAATAAATACTTATAATAATATTTAAAGAATCTTAATAAAGGTTCTAGTAGAAGTAGTAGAGTTTAAAGTATAGTATATTATTATTTAAAAGTCTCTTTATTAGCTACAAAAAAGAATAGAAAACTATAGTAGAGCTAGTATTAAACTAATATATACTACGTAAGTAAACTATAGTTTAAGATTAAATTTAATTATAGTAATATAATAAAGTTTTATATTTATAAATATAAGTAATTATTATATACCTATTATAGCTTAAAGTAGACTTCTTAAGAAGTAATCTAACTAGTGTACTTAGTTTATACTTTCTAAGTAATACTATAATTAAAAGAGTTTTAAGAAAGAAATTAATTCTAATATTCTAAATATTAAATACTTAGAATATATAAGTCTAAATTCTTTAATACTTATATTCTAAAGTTTATAAAGCTAGTTTCTTTTTTAGTAGAACTAATTAAGTAGTAAAGTAATAATTATAAAAGAGTATATTATAATTATATAGCTTTTTTTAAAAATAAAAACTATAAAACTAAAAAAGGTACTACTTTAAAAGGTTTCTAGAAGTATAATTCTAAGTAGTAGCTAAGAAAGAGTAAAAAACTAAAAAATAATAAGAACTAAATTATATATACTATTACGTGTAAGTACTAATTACTTATAACTATAAGTAATAATAAGTTAGTAATCTAGTCTTTTATAAAAGTTTTTTAAACTTTACTTATATTCTTTTAATAAACTTTATAGTATATAGTTTATATAAAGTTTTATACTTATTTTATAGAGATTTAAAAATATTTACTAAAAAGAAGTTTTATAACTAGTTAATAATCTACTTAAAAGTAAAAGTTAAAAAGCTTTTTATAATTATAAGCTTATTTACTATAATTAAGAAGTTTAATCTTAAGTAGACTTACTAATAGTAATATAATTAGTTATTTACTATAGCTTTTAAAAAGACTATATTAAGCCTTAGTAATTTTAGTAAGTATTTAGTTTTAATTTTTAAATAAATTTAATTACTTCTAAAAAAAGTAAAGCTAATCTAATTTTTAATACTATTATAGATTACTTTTTACTTCTACTAAGTTAAGTAAGAAGTACTTAGATCTTTTATCTAAATTCTATTTGTCTAAGCCTAATATAAAGTATAAGTAAAACTAAGTTATATATTTCTAATTATAGACTAATATAACTAGATCTAAGCTACTAGGTATTATATCTATAAAGCTCTCTACTTAAGATAAGTAAAAGATCTAAAAGTTCTAATTATTAAAAGCTAGTACTAGTAATAGTTAATAGTCTAAATAACTATTAGTAATATATAAGAGTTATTAAGTACTTAGTATATTAAAATTATATATATAGTAAATATTATATTAGTAGTAGTATAAGATTTAGTATTCTAAGTCTTAAATTAAGATTTGTATTATATATTTTAAAAGTTTACTTTTAAAGTCTAATATAGTTATATATTATTATATAATTATATAATTACTTTATTTTAAAAAAAAGTATACTATAGATTTTATTTCTTTAATCTAGAAAGATTATAAATAGTTAAAAACACTAGCGTAGTAATTAGTACTAGATTTAAAATACTTTACTATATTTATAAGATTTCAAAAAGTAGTAACTTATAATATTAAAACAGTAGACTTTTACTAAAGAATATATTAGTTTATATCTTCTAAATATAGTTCTTTATTAGTTATAAGCTAATTAGTATAATTATAATAATATTCTTCTATAAAGTATTTAGTATTAAGATTAGATTTATTACTAGCTTAAAATTAAATATATAAAATTTTTTAAAAATATAAATACTAAATTTTTAAGCTTTAGCTTATTTAATAGCATATTTCTAAAAGTTAGTATAACTTTTAGTATTATTTTCTTTAGTTTATAAGTACTAAATTTAACTCTACTAGAACTAGCTTATATACTATAAAATTAATAGTTAACTAGTAAATTATATTATAGTAAACTTAAAGTATTTAAAATATGTTTTTATTAATAAACTAATTTTTATAGCGTAAAGTAGTCTAAAAAAAGTAAGGTCTATTACTAGTATATAAAAAGATATATTTCTAAAAAAGTTAAAATACTATATTTAGAGGTATAGGCGTTAGGTAATCTAAGGCTTAGGTTCTTAGTACTACTATTTTTAGTATAGTAGTTAAAGCTTTTAAAATTTAAAGTAGTAAAGTAACTATTTTATAAATACTAATATCTACTTATAGTAAAAAGAATTATAATATAATTATATATTCTTAATAGCTTATAACTAATAGAGCTATAGATTATAAAGTAATAAAATACTAGAATATTTAGTAAGTAAAATTATACTTTTACTATATATATACTCTCTATTCTCTATTTTTATCTCTATTCTTATTTTTATTCTTATTCTATAGCTTATAGTAAATTAGAGATCTAAAGACTTATTAACTAAATAAGCTCTTAACTACGTTACTAATATCTCTTTTATAAGTTCTTCTAGTGTTAGTAAGTCTATCTAAAGCTAATCTTATTACTAGTTATATTATCTTTCTTTATACTTATATTAATTATATTCTTATACTATATTACTTATTAAAGCTTCTATAAACTACTCTAAAACTACTACTTAAAGAAAAGCTCTTAGTTAGGCTATTTTAGTAATTATTATATAAAATATTATTAAAGCTATTATAAAGGCTATTATTAGAGCTCTTAAGACTTATCTTATATATTTTATACTATATTTTAAGACTACTAAGACTATTACTACTATTAATACTATTAAGATTATTATACTACTACTATAAAGGCTTCTAATATATAAATTAAAACTTTTTATAGTTTTTTATTATAGCTAAGCCTTTAAGTAACTTACTTATAATATATAAAAGTTTTTTTATAAACTATACTTACTTTATAAAAAGTAATAAAATAGTTATTATATTACTAGTTTACTTTTTCTACTTAGAGTAATTTATTAATTATTTATACTATTTATACTTATAACTTTATATATAAGATTAAGCTATAAATAGCTCTACTTCTAAAAATAAAAGTAGCTATTATATACTAGTATAAAATATTTATTAAAATTCTTAGCTAAAGTAATAATAAATAGACTAAAAAAAATAAAGTATTTAAAGTTTATCTTTAGTATAATAATACTATAAAAAAGATAGTAGCTATATTAGTATCTTACTATTATAGTTACTTTTAAGAACTAAGCTATAATAAAGTAGTTATTTTTATTAGCTTAAGTTATATTATATTAATAACTAATAATTAAATATAGTAAAGTATTAATAATATAAATATTACTTAATATAAAGTTTTTCTTTTTAGTAAGACTTTAAAAGTAATATATTATTAGTTTATATAAAAGTCTTAGTACTAATAGTATTATATACTAAATATATTAAAATCTTAAAATCTTCTAGTAGTCTTAGAATAACTTTAAAAGCTAAGTATTTTTTAATATCTTTTTACTAAATAAAGTCTACAAAATTAGGTATAGAGCACTAATTTAAAATATATAATTATATTAAGATTACTATATAAAGTTATAAGACTATATTTTCTAACTTAGCTTTATATTAATATTCTACTATAATAACGTAGTATATCTTAATTAAATCTAGTCGCTAAGTCGCAAATTGCGATCTAATCTTCGACACTTCACGCCACCCATACATCTCGAACTCCAGGACTACGCGACAAACCATCGCACCAGCAAGAAATCTTCCGACAACCTCCAGCGCCGTAAACAGCGACAGGAACAACTCGCTCGAAAGTACCATCGTTCCATAGATGACCTGAACCCAGACTAGAAGTCTTATCGCCCAGTCAATTACCAACATCCAGTATCTTGTGCTTTTCGCCAGATGTTGCCTTTTCTTTCTTCCGATACCGTTTGCGCTAAACGCCAGCGGCGTCACCTCTCTTATAAACCATGTTCTCACCGGCTCTAATGCTGGAGGACACGAAGCGACCAACGGGAGATGAGGTGGAGCCACCTGCGATGGAGAACGCCTTGTGGTGTCGCTACCGAGATAGAGAACACACATGCCGAGCGCCTGGATGGGAAGTGGAAGGAATACCCAGAGGAGCGGGGAGAACCCTTCAGCTGTGTTCCCAAATGCTCCAACGAGTGTTGAGATGAAGGAGATAGCCCAGAAGCTGAGCTGCCACCCCTGAATGACCGAGTTCGCCGCTGCTGTACCGACGAGAATGTATTCAACCCCTGATATTAAGAATTTTACCCAAGAAGGTGGCGTCAGCAGCTTCTCTGGCCAGAGGACCTCATCTTCTCCCCCGACAGATGCATGCCCCATATTTCTTACGGTCTCCAATCCCGAACGATCGGTCTCCAGCGTCGGACAGGAGCTGCCCAAGCAAATCAGAGCTGCCAACACCGGACGCTGCATACCCAGAATCGCGAGGTCAGCCACCTTTGGTCCGACAAATTGCAGGGCCATAGGCAATAGGCCCAGTACGACGGATACAATTGCCATCTCCGTCTTTCGAATCTCGGTGAAGTTTTCCAGAATGCAGGACACCAGAACCCAACCACCTCGCCCTGGATCAGCTTGCAGTTCCGTCCATTCGGCTGCGCAAACACCGTACATGAGTTCTTGCAAGACATCATCCCAAGCCCCTGCCGCGTAAAACTGTCTGAACTGCCCGTTGTCGTATGCAAGAACCGGCGCACATCGCGAGCAGATGATAAAACCGACTAGGGTCTTCATTATGTCGGAAAGACACCCGACTAAGTGGCCAAGGTTAGGGAAGGTTGATAATGCTGTAAGCATGTGGCTGTCGGCGCGGAATCTATAAATGCTGCAAATCAACAGTAAGCGGGACGGTCCGCGTCGGGAGGCCATATGGCAGAGCTGAGCATCTGAACGGCTTCATCAGCCGGCATGTAGCTGAAGTGGCCCCCTCGGCCGTACCTTCGGTATGTGGAGGAGAGACATTTCATTTGACGGCGAGCAATTTGTGATGCAAGCCAGCGGCGCTGTGCTACCATCCGAGCGTCATCCCCACCAATGGTTGAACCCCAGCATATCGTCGCAATGGCCAAATCGGGCGTCTCGGCAAGGATAGGTTGTCCATTTGCCTCGTTGGGTGTGCATGAAAGCTGTATCAATGAACCAGTGGATGCGCACTTGGTTGGAAAGGAAGCCAGATCTCACGTTGTGCCAGCGGTCCATCCCTGTGGCTATTGTGCGACTACAGAAACCTTCGCGTCGGTCCAATCGCCGGGTACACATGCGTCGCGCTCTGCGAGGCTATCTGAAAACCTCAGACCTCGTGGTTCGGGTCGCGAATCGTCACATTCTGGTGGAGTAGGTACGGATGGAGCGAAACACTGCTTCCTTCAATATCTTATAGTGTTACCACAAAGCTACCAAAAGTTGGCGAGGTCATAGTACGCCAGCTACGCTGCAGTCGCGAGTCGATAGCGACAGGATCTGACATGTTGGGACGCAAGATGCCGCGAGAGACGAGGTGCTTTATTATGACTGGACAGATGGACTCCCAGGATGTTTGTGTACGCACACTAAAAGTTGACACCTCGAAACCGTGATTTGTTGCTGCGTTGATAGCGTGCACATCCTTCGCACCATCCGTGCTTTCCTGCCCTGCGCTGATACCTAATAATGCTACTATCCTACATAAAAACCGTCGTTCGTTATCCTACACCCTGTCAAACCAGCATCGGAGAAGCCATCCACCTAACTCAATATGATGGCTCTTGAACGTAAACGCCCCCGCCAACCCTTTGCAAATACCTGTCCTTTAGATGGCGCCATTGTAAATATCCCTCAAAATCGGTCTGCCATCCAGCACGCCCCTCTTTCCTGCTGTGATGACTTTGCCGGGTATCCTCTTCTCTTCAGGACTTCCACTCGTGCTTTTACTGCCAATTTTTCTCTTTGGACTCCTAGCGTTCACCTTACCAGGTTTCGCTGTGAGATCGCCAAGTGCCTTGCGCTTCTTCGACGGGCTGGGCGTCAGGCTAGGGCTCTTCGCCATCTTGCTGGCGAACAAGGAAGAGGTCGACTGTCTCACAGGAGTCTTGCTTGTTTGTGTAATGCTTTCGTCGAAGCTGTGGGATTCGACCATATCGGGTTGGAGATCAAGTACCCAGTCTTTCTCTCGGCAAAGGGCGACCATATCACGCAAAAGCTCGTTGCTCGATAAAGTCTTCTCACTGCCGACGATGACAAGTTTCGATCGCGCGCGAGTGAGGGCAACATTGACGCGTCTTCGATCTTTCAGAAGATCACCGACTGTGCCGTTCTCGTTGCTCCGTACACAAGACACGATAACGACTTCCTTGTCGCGGCCTTGAAACTTGTCTGCTGTATGTAGCTCCACACCCGCACAGCCTTGACCACTGATGACGGGGGCAGCGAGCTCGGAGGACTGCGTTTGAGTGTGTGCAGAAGCCAGACTTTGTCGCAGCAGGGCGAGCTGTGAACGATAGAATGCTATGATGCCAATCTCTCCCGCAGGGACACCTAGGCTGAGAAGAGACACCGTGAGCTGTGTGACAAGCCGTGCCTCCAGGGTGTTGGTGATGCGCGACCCAGATTGCGCTTCTAGGGTTGATGAGATGAGATCGGTGTTGACGAACACAACAGGTTGATCCGGCGACAAGGAACGAGATATCCAACAGCGTGCGGTATCAGGGCCAACGCAGGGCTCTACCTCATTAGATCTTGACTGATGCGAGCCATGGTGGTAAGCAGTCAGACCGTCGGGCCTGGGGAGGGTAAGCTTGCGGGAAGCGACAGCAGTCGTACCGCACTTCAGCCTTCCTGAGTAGATAAAAGTGTTTGACAACAGCATGACTTCAGCACACATTCGATACTGATGCTCCAAACTAACGACGGCCTGTGGATGAGCCTCGCAAAGGAGCTTAAACAGTGACACATCAAGTCCGCCCTCCATGGCTTCCTTGTTCTGGACCAGTGGGGGCAGCTGGTAATGGTCGCCCACCAAGATGAACTTCTGAGCCATACGAATGGGCCCCAAGCATACAGGTAGAGTGATTTGGGATGCTTCGTCAACAATGCAGTAGTCGAAGACGCGGCGGTTGAACAAGGGATGATTGATGGTCAGACACGTTGTAGCCACGACTGGCGGCTGCATCCACGATCTTTCGAGCTCTTCGAGACTGTCTTTCGGTTCCGCAGCAAGCGTGGCAAATTCTCTAACTTCAGGATGGATCTTCTTCGCAGCACCCAAGCGTAGTATGCCGATCTTGTCATCTCGAATCTTGAGAAGGATGTTGTCGACGGCAGTGTGGGTGTACGAAGTAAGTAGGACACTCTTGCCTTTCGCCACCAGGGTACGAATGATGTGCGCGATTGTGGTGGTTTTTCCAGTTCCAGGCATGCCCAACACGAGGGCATAATCTTTTGCAGACATGACCTTAGCAACGGCAGTGCGCTGATCAGAGTTCATGGACATTTGCGATGACTGAGGCAATGACAGCGCATCTGGTACGGGCTTGAACGCAGGAGCTCGACCGTCTACGATTAGCGCGCGAAGGTCGTGGGCCTTGTATACACTGTCGTCCATGATCTGGATGAGATTGTTGCGTGCTGCAGCCATACCATTGCTGAATTCGTCTTTGTCAAGACGATACAGTACGGGCTCCTCATCAGATTGAAACTCCGCCACAGTCTCGCCTTCTTTGGTAACTTCCATGATACCAGCAAAGGTTTGGTTGTTCTGTGAATGGAAACCGGGTAGCTTGGTTCGAGAATTGTGCAAACGTCTGTCAACAGCCACAATTATACGACGCTTTTTCACGTTGGTGACGTATCCGTTAGCCAACGCGAAATGGCCTTCCTCATCCGAAACTACAACAGGCTCTCCGATGATGAGCTGAGACTCGGTGAAGGAAAACCCTGGAGCCGGCTGCTGTTTGATAAACGTGTAGTTGTAGCGGTTGATCTTTTGGCCGTTCTTGTCTTCATGGGCAGATCCAGGCTCCAAGATGACGTTCGAGAAACAACGGCCGAGCTTTTCCCGTTCGGTGCTCAACATGGTCCACAACTCTCGTCGAAACTTCATCATATCCGTCTCTTCTTTGGTCAACAGCGTGTCCCACTTCTTCATGAACTCTTGATGAGAAGGTTGGAGAGGCTTCACGAGCTCGTCATATCTTTCTTTCGCCTTCGGGTTCAACATCTCGCCTTTTCCAGCCTCAACGAGATTATGATACAGGAAGCAAGGTTCCTGTGCGTAACACTTTTGACACTTGAAGTCTTCCTTCAGAATCGGTGGCAACTCGATGCGGTCTCGAACATAGCAGGCCAACTCGTTGCGCTTGATGATCATGTGAATGATGTCGTTGCGAATCGCAGGAATACGGCTGATTTCAGAAGTCTCAAGGTAATACAAGATACCGTAAGCAATGTCAACGTCTAGCAAAGTTAGCGGGGGATGCAATCTGGCTTGGAGGACGTACCATATCGATTCGACAACAACAGGTTGTACAAAGCGGTCTGAGCAACGTGTGCAGCGTTCGAAGAGTTCTTGCCAGTCTTGACTTCGAAAGGCACTGTCAATGTGCGTTCCCCGAGATCGTCGCGCATTGTCACTTGCACAGTAGCATCGATGTTGCCTTTCAATCCATACATTGGAGACCAGACGTGCTCTTCCACATCAAGTAGTTTGTTAATGCTCATGGTCGACTGACGTCCGTTTCGCTCTCGAACGACGGCATCAGCTTGAGGTTCTGCGCGAACGAACACCTTAGCCCATGCTTGTAGCTCTGGCAGCTTGCTGCTCAGATGTTCCTTGACGGCTTCGCACGTTGAGTTGATCTCCAGTATGGTCTCGAGATGGTTCGGTAGGAGCGTTTCGATGGTGTCCAATAAGAATACAGAACTCCATTCGTTCGCTTTCATGGCTTCTTGGAACAACTCGTGGAGCAGTGTGCCATAGAGCATTGGGGCGTTGGCCTTGCTGGTGGCCTTGACGCGGTCTTGCAGCACCGCACGGCGCAAACACCCAAAAGAGTCAGCGACAACAGTCGATGAGATGAGATGGTCAGGATGAAGAATAAGCATGTTGTGGTGATCATCAATGATACACTGTCCAGTACTTGTAAAGTCACCAATGACATGCACAAACGAGCCCGTAGTACATGGAGTGTCGAACCAAGCTTGTCGTAATGTGATCGCTTTGAATAACTTCGTCTTTTCTTCCTCAACTAACAGGACCTACACTATGTTAGCTGGGGTCGCCCAACGGCATTTGAGAGTGGCTCACCTTCTCGGGCATCTGGTAGCCGCGATCCGTGGTATAGGAACTTTCGTCCACTCGCTTGATGAGATATCGCTGGATTGCTCTATTGTCCTGTTGACTCTTCGAGATTTAGCAGGCTTCTTTAGTCAGGGGGAGGTTTGCACTCTACTTACAGTATTGGCAGGTACCTGGGTGGCTGCAACTTCGGCGGCAGCGAACTCGTCAGCATCAATGTCCTCTCCAAAGTCGTCATCGTCGTCCTCGTCGTCCAGAAGGCTGATGACGGGTGCCGACGCTGCACTTGCTGTAGCTCCTACGCCTTCCGCCTCTGCGGTCAGGGCCTGGTCTGCTATTGGAGACTCTACAGATCGCGTATCGTAGAGCGATGCTACATGTTCCAGATCCGCAGCGAAGTCATCCTCGTCATCCATGCCAAACTCATCGTCATCACTGCCTTGTTGTGGTATCGTTGCTGCATGATGGTGTTGTGCGGGCGGATGGATGGGCTCGGTAGGTATGGTAACGTAGCTCGTGGAGCGTGCGGGTGGCGCGGACTTCGTGGGCGGTGGAGGTTGCACAGGTCGAGGCGATATATCCAAAGCTTCCACCATGTCCGCGTCAAAGTCGTCTCCGAAATCATCTGAGGATCCCTGCGATGCCGGTGGCTTCAGTGCCGCTTGCACGTAATCGTCTTCTTGAACAAGCTCGTCATCCATGTCCACGGTATCTTCTAGAGGTGCCGACTCGTGCCGTATCGTTTCGGAGGTTTCTGCAAGATAGTCGCGTGCACGCCGCTGAAGAGGAGAGCCTGACGATTCGTCCTGACGATCGCCGGCCCCAGGCAATGGGGACGAGCTTGAGGGCATCTGTGACGATATGCGCGGCTGTGACTTTGACACGCATTCCCTCATGCGCTGGACCATGCTCGCGATGTTGGGTTTCGCGGGTTGTCCAAGCATAATCCCATCCGAACTAGATGCGCCAGCGAAAACGTCCTCTGTAGCTTCTTGCTCCGGCTGAAACACACCGTGGGTTCTCCGTTTCTTCCGGGTCGATGCTGGGAACTCTACGCCACAACTTGCCCATCTGCGAAGCCCACTGACACTTCCAGCGGCAGCCATCGACCTAGGTGAGGATTCGTTGATCAGATGTGCAAACGCCACGCTCTTGTTAGCGCTTGGTGTTCCCTTGTTGTTCGTGTATCGCGACCACAATTCCATGGCAGGGTCGGCCTGGGGTGTCGTGATGTCTTGCCTGGCGCCGTCCAGTCTGTGTTCGTCTTGCGACGGTCCGACGGGCGACGAGCTCCTAGCGCGCTTCTTGTTCTTCCGAGGCAAAGGCGTGTTGACTGCCTGCGAGCCTCTCCATATCAGCGTCTCTTCGGGCGAGGCGACGGGTTGCGGCGCGTGTCTCGAGGAATCGTCGACGTTGCCCACTAGGTCCGCAAGCGGCAGCCTTGTGGTGGCGGGAGTTGATGGCGGCGGACAGTCGAGAATGGTAGGCAGCTTCGGAGTCTTGTTGGCGGTTCCTACATCTTTCGCGACCCGGTTCGCCTTTGGTGTGCTCATGGGCTTGGCTGTCTTTCCTCGCGCTGAAGGTAGGTTTTCCTTCTCGGCTTCGCGCTGTCGCAGGGACTCGGCGGTGGGCGCGCCCTCGATGAATTGGAAAGCTTTGAGCTTGGTGCGTGTCTGGGTCGAAGGCATGATGGGAGGGCCAGTAACTACCTGCCGAGCCTGCGGCGCCGCCTGGTTACTGTTTTGGTGGGGGAAGTTGCGTGGGCGGTTCCATTGGCCCTTGAACTGCTGCTGCGAGGGTGAGAGGTGAGTAGGCGGCGGCAGTGAAGGCAGCGGGCTATCCAAGTACCTTTGGCTTCGGGTTCTGGTCAAAGAAGGACCTCTGTCGCGTGGACATGGAGATGGTTGGTAGCGTCAGCGTCTTGGAAGCACCGAACGCGAGAGACGCGTCGTGAGTGGCCAATCACGTTGGGCGAGGCGAGAACTCGTGGCGATACGCGCTCGGGCCGGTTGCTGCGAGCCGATGTGCGACACAGCTCCGAGTGCGGGGACCTGCGCTGGCCTGAACCACTCTTCGCATGAACCGCATCTATTGGAACACAGGCATGATGAAATTTAGGCTGTTCGATTGGAGACTACGTTAGAATCGAGAATAGTAGACAGTCCAGGTCTAGGTCGACCAACATGTGCAGGCTTCCGTCATAGGCCTCGGACATCCTGATTGATACAGTCACGGAATTGACACGACTTGGCGTATCGCAGGTAGCTCCGCGTATCACACAAGTAGCAAGACATGTCTAGAGGCAGAGACGGGTCAGATAGTCGCTTTTGCGCCAATCGAAATGGTGTCAACCGATGACGGGAAGCTAGGACCACGCCTAAGCGGAGTTTGGACTTTCATCCCACGCTCTAGCACTCTTTCCCCAGATTGTGCGCGCCGACCGTGAACCGCTCACTCACCAGCGCCCAACTCTCTTCTCTCACCCTCGGCCATCTCATTACCTCCCACCACAACCGCCAACATGTCTGCTGCCGATGCGAAGCCATTGCCTTTTGTCTACCAGTTCGCGGCTGGTAAGTTCCAATTCTCTTAACACCGCTCAGCTCCGATGCGACAGCTGCCCGAGAGAAATCCGGCTCCGCACCAAGCAAGAAATCTATACGCGCTTCTCTCCGATTATCGCACACGGCATTCCTGCGTGCCAGTTGAGCTTCAGCTATGTCAATCAGTACTAACAATGTCCAGGTGCCGTGGCTGGTGTGTCAGAAGTGAGTGCGCAACTGTCTATGCAGCTCGCGTGAGATGAACTGTGCTAATGTAGCTCTATCTATAGATTCTGATCATGTACGTACCATCCTGCACCCACACAGTCGAGACTCAAGCACTAACACTATCTCAAGGTACCCGCTGGACGTCGTCAAGACCCGGATGTAAGCGACCGCATATGACACCACCTCTGGACCGCCTCTAAACATACACAGACAACTTCAGACCTCTGGAAAGGTGGTCGGTGACGAGGGCTACAATGGCATGATGGACTGCTTCAGGAAGATCATCAAGAATGAGGGGTACGCTATGACGCTCCTGCGATCATGAGCAAGAGGGGTTGACATCTGCCAGTGCGTCGAGATTGTACCGCGGTATCACCGCGCCTATCCTTATGGAAGCTCCCAAGAGGTACGCGCTTCCCTGCTTCTTGATACCAACAAAAAAGGAAATTATCTCACGCGATCCAGGGCCACCAAGTTCGCAGCCAATGACTCATGGGGTTCCTTCTACCGCAACCTGTTCGGCCAGGCCAAGATGAACCAGTCGCTCTCCATCCTCACCGGCGCCACCGCAGGTGCCACCGAAGCCTTCGTCGTCGTACCCTTCGAGCTCGTCAAAATTCGGTTACAAGACAGGGCGCAAGCCCACAAGTACAACGGTATGGTGGACTGCGTCACCAAGATCGTCAAGCAGGAGGGGCCGCTCACCCTTTACCAGGGTCTTGAGTCGACCATGTGGAGGCACATCCTGTGGAACGCTGGATACTTTGGCTGCATCTTCCAGGTCCGCGCTCTCCTGCCCGCAGCAACCACCAAGAAGAGCCAAATCACCAACGACCTGATGTCTGGTGCTATCGGTGGCACGGTCGGCACGATCCTAAACACTCCCATGGACGTTGTCAAGTCGCGTATTCAGAACTCTCCCAAGGTCGCAGGATCAATTCCCAAGTACAACTGGGCATGGCCGGCTCTCGGTACGGTCATGAAGGAGGAGGGTTTCGCGGCACTATACAAGGGATTCACACCCAAGGTCCTGAGATTGGGACCTGGAGGCGGTATCTTGCTGGTCGTCTTCACCGGTGTCATGGACTTCTTCCGCAACATGCGCGACGGCAAATAAGTGATGACTAGACTCGTCAGTACGTGTAGTCTTTGGACTACTTTGACTGTTCAAGAGCCCCAAGGAATCTTGCAATGTAGATTACGTATCCTGTATCCGCTTGCTACAAAACAAGTCAGGGTCAACTCACATTCTTCGAACCATGTTATGACAACACGAACTCGTGCTGGCCCTTCTATTGCTTTTGAGAGTAATTCTCTACTGTCCGATCAGACATCCTTCGCCTCCGTGCTAGATGTTATCGCTACCTTTCATTGTTGCAACGCAGAAGATCAGCACTTTTTATACATCTGGAGCTGCCAGTAGAAGGGTTCCACTAACATCAAGTTCGGCCTGATTCTACGTGCGCGAATGCTCTAACAGCTTTTCCAAAGGCTTCCAGTATTTCCGACAAGTGGAAAATCGCATCCCGAAACCAGCGCAGTCTAACACATGCCAATCCCGCGTTCTATCAACCCCAAACAACCCCACTTACGCGGCTAGACACGGGTGACGTCACCCTCCCCTCCAAGCCCTCACCATAGCCCATCTTGCTGCCTGGTGACCCCTAAAGCCCAAACAAACAAGTTAGTTCACGCAAGTGTCAGCCAGGGTCTACTTGCATAAGTACTGCATCCCCTCTACCCCACTTTCCGACCACAAAACTATCCAAACACTGCAACAACCTCCACGATAAGACCACTCTCCAAACTCCGCGCAAGCAAACACGTACATCCACACAGACTCTATACCACCCGAACACCACCGCACAACATGCCTCTCGTAGTCCCCGGTCTGCAGTCCAAGGATGGAAACTCCAACGATGACTGGATGAGCAAGCTCATGGGCAAGAAGCTTGGAGACCAGCATGATGAGATGGTGAGTTGCATCTTACTATTACTTGTCCCCTTATCCTATCCCTCCGCTTGAGTCTCAACGCTAACTCAACGCTATCCTTAGACTTTCGCAAAGACCGACCTCCCCCAGCAACACCGCGTTCTCAACGAAGGCGACATGAAGACCATGGACTTCCAGCCCGAGAGGCTGAACGTTCACCTCGACAAGGATGGTACTATCAACAAGGTTACCAAGGGTTAAGCGGCTGCTATATGGTGCAGTCGCTAGAATGTGAGGGCATGCCTATGATGAAAGAAGGCATGAAGGCATGAACCTTTGAGAGCCCAGCCTCAGGTCCTGTTAGTAGGCACATTATAAATCATCAAGCTCCATAAGCATAAGCAATCAGTGTGCCCAAAGTGATGAATGATAAGTGATAGTTAATGAGAGTGTATCTGAAAGAGATATTCGCCGGCATCTCTCGACTGAAGTAAACAACAGAACTCCGAAAACGCCTTACAATGATATCGTACAGTAAATGTGAAAGTATATACATCCGTACGAAGAAAGTAGATGTCACGCCTAGATACCCACGAATGTTTTCGAGATAGTAGAAGAGTAAGGCTGCGCCTTGTCAGCCTTAGACTTAAGCCCTACAGCCCTATATGAGCACGGGTACCGATTCGAGGTGGAGCATTCGGAGACGCCGAAAGACATTGCCACTGTGGAGAAAGCTTGTCGCAACGTCGTTTCCTTTGAGTTGTGCATACGGTAGTTCTTCAATTTTTCGATCGCTTCCTCGACACGAAGCTGTCGTTCCTTATCATTTGACCCTCGTTGGACTTTCTGCCTAAGGCTGCAATAAGATCAGTCATTCTGAGCATCGTGGAATGAATTGCTTCAGGATGCTCAAAGCACAGCATGATGCATGCCCGCATTGTTGTTGCAGAGAAGTATCTTCGCACGATCTTGTCTTTGCTGTTGTTGCTCGCGGCTCCCATGACCAAGCCAATCCACAGTAGCACTCCGGCCATATCGGACCAACAGTCTGAAAGGTCGGAGTTCTCGAGGGCGTCTCGTAGTTGTTGGAGGATGGTATCTCCGCTGACTTCACGCATCAACACTTCTTGTTGAAGGGGAACGTCCGATGAGCTTGACTGCAATGACGAAAGCAAGGGTCGTGATGAGGTGGATGAATTCGAAAACCGGTGGTTGGAAGGAAAGCCTTCGCTGTATGAACCAAACATGGGGCTTTCGGAAAGGTCGGTAGCTGGACTGACATCTTGGGGGTCCAGAGTCGAGGAAAAAGAGCCGTTAGAGTGTGAGGCCATCGATGAGCTATACAAAAACGGTTGTATTTCAGGTAACTGCACACGGTCGAGCGCCTCCGACAGGGGCACTTGATCGAACATAGCCTGAGCCTGGACGATCGCAGCGAGGCGAATTGCCTCATACTTCCAGTCTTTCGTTTTCAGTATGGATGTTTTGCGGGAGGGCTGTACAGACCGAAATCGAATGATGCGGTCGTAGGCACTGCGCGATTTGTTAGAGCTGCCTGCACGCCTCGAGCTATTGGTGTCAAGCAGGTCCTCCATCATCGTGCGAACGTCTTCCAGGAGTTTTTGCGCATTCGCATTACAGTTTGCCGACCTCTCGATCGTCATGAATTTGCCGTGTGGATGGTATAGCGGCGATTCCGGTATCGTAGCGATCAAAGGATATGTCTTTAACGCCCGCATCTCGCAGTAGTCAACATACATCCGAGTGGGAGAGGCTTCCTGCAAAGCCGCGGTCGCGAGGTTTGCCCACGAGACTGCAGATGCTAGCTGGCCGTTGACACCCAAGGTTTGAAGTCCACCGCGCTGCTCGATCATTTTGGCAATGCCCATCTGGTGGTAGCGTAGACCTAAATCGGCGCGGCTTATGACGTCCCCCAGTATGAGTTGGCTGACGGCGATGATATTGTGATCCGCCACACTCTGCTCCACGTCGGTGAGGTGACCACCTACGAAATGTATGACATCTTGGCGCAGTGCCGCGGTTTCCAAACTCTCTATTTCTCGATTGTGAACGACATCATCGTATGCGGAAGCCATGTAGAGGGTGCTGAGGAAGGTGTGTGCATAGCTCAGGCATTCGGGGATCCAGTACCTACCCAGACCCTCCGTGCCGAAGTATTTGGAGCATTCAATCTTCAGCCTCTCGACGTTCACGCGAGTGTTCCTCGATTGAAACATAGTTCCGAACGGGTCTAGCCCATTCCCAAGACATCTCAGATCTGGTACTGGTTTTAGGTCGAATGGATACCGATGGCCACTTCTAATTGGAATAACAATGGGTGTCTGGGTGAGGGTCGATTGGTGAGGCGTAATCCGTGCTACCTGAGCATCATGATGGGGAGCCTCCTGGCTGCTGCTCGTAGACTGCGACAACCGATGTATCTTATCATCACTCTTCTTCTCTTTGACTCTCGGCGTTTTGATTGTTCGTGGTTTTGTGGTGCTTTGGGAACCTAAGCTCGATCGCGAATGATCCGAGGCTTCGCTATTGGCCCTAGTTTTGTTGCTGACCTGATTCTTTGTAGCTTTTAGATAGCTACCCATCGCGGTTTGGCGTACGGTTTGCATGGTGGCCTTTGATTTGAAATCGCTGGGTTTGGTGGCGGTTATCCATCGAAGGCTCGCATTGTCAGGTGACTTCGCCGTTGGCGAAGAGCTCGACTTCCGAGGCGGCATGAATTCTACTGGATATTAGCGATTGGCACCACTGAGTGAGCTGGGGATGGCGATCAGGGGTTCTGCTGATGTTGGTGATCGTGTTACACACCGTGAAGGTGCAGCATGCGCAAGCAGTGGACCTCGGCCGTAGCGAGAGCGCCTTCCGCATGTGGTACGCGCATCAAGTCCGTTCAATGATACGAAAAGGCACGCTCACCATTGAGTTGCTGCGGAGGCGACATGACATTTCCATAGAAGCTTGAGTCCGATGCGATCGTCGAGGGTGGTGAAGGATAGACAAATGGCATGTGATGGGCGGAGAAGAGCGGTCGCGCGGCTGGAGGGGCAGTCATTGTTGTCGACTAGCCCGATAGTACTCAAGGATAATTGGCAAGCGCGATGATGTTCGATTCGGTGATCGGAATGTAGTGTCATTCCTATGGCAGATGTTAACGATTTAGATGGAATCTGAGCAACAGAAGACGAAGGATCGATCGGTATCGGGTAAGGCTGAAAGCAATGGGGCCAGAAGTATATATACGCGGCTGGTGACAGTGTGCCTTGCCGCCCGTGAATATTTCCAGAAAGGGCGCAATTCCAGCCATACAAAGCTTTGTGCAACAGATGAAGCGGAAAGCAGGCAATTGTGCGTCATAAAGCGTGTGTTGAGTATGCGCAGCAACGTGCTGGTGCTGGGATGAGTATACGGTGAAGGCAGTCGTGGCTGAGTCCTTAATGCTTGTTGCGACGAGTGAACGAGAGGCCTGCGCGCCGGGGAGGAGGCATAGTTGGTTGCCTGAACGCCGACCCATTGCACTGGTGCTCGCTTTAGCGCGGGACCCGTCTTAGACGCAGCACGAGTAAGTAGGGCTTTCGGGGATCCGTCAAAACTTTGGAGCAGTTTGCCATGTTGCCCAGGTGGATGGAATGGGCTTGGTGCAATGCGCGCGTTGCCACTGTGAGCAGAATCACGAGGCTGTATCCTCTCAGTCCTTCTACAATCTCTGTGAGGGACTTCACCCACATCGATTGCCTCGTGAGGAGACCAGGCCCTTCATTGGACGTTGCTTCGCACGTGCGAAAGCTGACCTCCAAGCCCTGGAGACGCTGTAGAGGCCCAGCGCGTCTCACCGCCCGGTTGATGCCACCGCATCCCCAGAGCGCATGCCAACCCTGCTATCTTATCTAGACACAAAGTTTGGTCGAGCGGCGGACGTAGATGTCTTTACCAAGCCATTTCGTCCCATGGAACCCTTGGCTCAGCTACGTACCTCTCCGCTACACACGACACGAGACATCAGGCGATACTACGTTAGACGGAGCACACAGATACGACCGCAATCTAAACGTTCGCTTACCAGTTGACCAGCTACGTGGGTGCGCCGTGCCTCGGGATCCCGTACAAGACGCGGTAGAAGAGGGCAGACTGGTCGAGCTCACCAATCGCGAGGTATACTCCTCTTCCTGCCGTGAGGTTGGATAAGCAGCCCTGTGGGGTCGATACGACCCTGCATTGCTGCTCATTGGAGAGAGCAAAGCCAGACCCATATTTTGGGACCATCGATAGCACACGGCACCCCGAGTACCCAGATCGCCTAACATCACCAGGTGGCTGTTTAATTGTTCGAGTGGTGGTCAATGTGTGTTCAGCGGTACCTAGGTAGCGACGTCGGCCGAACCATTACAGCGAGTCTCGTGATGCGACGCCATACATCATCGTTGTGAGTATCGTGGGTTTGAATACACGGACCGCTTGCAAAGATGTACATAGCTGCATCAATGATACAATCCATGGGATAATCTGGTTATTACTACTACTGACGCATGTTGTTCAGCCCGAGGCCGAAATAATCACCGGGTGCTTGTGACGGACGTGTATCGCTACCAGCACTTACGTCGCTCCCACCGGGGCTAATGTCACCACTCTC
Organism: Alternaria novae-zelandiae; assembly: GCF_023758075.1. Classification (NCBI taxonomy): domain Eukaryota; kingdom Fungi; phylum Ascomycota; class Dothideomycetes; order Pleosporales; family Pleosporaceae; genus Alternaria; species Alternaria novae-zelandiae. The sequence continues at coordinate 24,721 of NW_026056991.1, forward strand.
TCGCGCCATCATACCAGTACCATCGGCCCCAAAATCACTGCCTGTGCCGTTCAATGCTCTGAGCCCATTGTTTCGTCCCCGCAGCGGTACATTTAGCCGTGCGGTTTCGAACGTAAAATGCGACTGGCCATGGACTGGTTCCGCTGATGGTGTCTTCAGCTCAACAAGCTCCAACGTACTTCGGAGTGTTGCGCCAGATTCATCAAGAGCCATAAGAAATCGCGCGAGTTCTTTGCATAGCTCCCAATCCTGTTCGTCTTTGGCGCGTTGAAGTAAGCGCACGACTTGATCGCCTGTCGGTCGCAGTTCTTCGAAAGTGTGAAGAACAAGGAGATAGCCACCTGCAGTCTTAAGATTCCCTTTCTGTAGCGATTCTTCGAATAGTTCTTCCGGTGGAGGCAGGTTCGAGAATAACGTCCGCCATGAACGGACCTCAGTTTTACGGGTACATTGCACAACAATGTCGAGATATCGGGGAAAGGAGCTCAGGAATGATAGCACGCTCGGCAATAGCGCCTGTTCGGGTGGTGGCTGCGTATCCACTTCTTCGTCCAAGACTTCATGCAGTAAGATCTCCAAAGCATGGGGGAAATATAGCAAATGCTGGTAATGGTGGCTAAGATGCAAGGCTGCAGGGTGATTGAACTGCGCCAGGTGACACCGCAGCAATGCGGGGAGAAAGAGGTGTGTCTAGCATGTGTGTCAGCATGAGATCAGTGTACCACCAATGACGCGGGAGCAGAGCGCAGAGACTTACCCTGGTTCCGAAGCGCAAGAACGCGAAGCTCGTATCCCTGCGTTGAATCAACTCTGACTCCACCCCGAATATGATTGCTTTGTTAATCAACGCCGAAAGAGGATAGAAGTCGACCGGGATTTGAACAGGCGTGGGCAGTTCCCTGCCGATCTCTGGTGACGCGGAAGCAAGGACGTCTTGCATGTCTATCCAAACTCGCATGTCGTTACCATCGAAGAACCACAATGAGTCACGTAAATCGTGGCCGTGTACACCCTCCATGGTCAGTTCCATAGAGGGGCTCGCCGGCAACGAATCGGCATGTCGGTCCAATGCGAACGCAGGGTGATCGCGCATAAGAGCATACGTCTCCACGTTCTGCGCGATGATGCGCATCTCGTATTTGAGTTCGCCACTCTCGGTAGTCGTTGGCTGCAGGAGCACAAGTTTACCATCTACGAGGAACAGGATAGTCGCGACCGCCACGTCCTGTGTTGGATCACCGTTATCTAAGACGTGTCAGCGGTTACAGTGCCGTAGGATCAAAGAACGTACGTATTTGATCTTCCGGTAATATCCAGCTAAGCGCTCGCACTCGTGTAGGAGCCCGAATGATGCCATGCAGGGCGATTTGACCCACTTGCACCAACTTCACACTTGCGTCGGACACACTGATTACGTAGTGGTACAATATATTCTCGTACGTGTAGACCAGGAGTGAATCTTCGCCGGAGGGTGCTATCAGTACGATGGGCGCAGGTAGCTTCTGCGTATGCATGACATGGCTGTTGTCAAGAGCCGCCTCGCGTGAATATACCCGGACCTTGACAAGTGAGTCAGTATAAATCGAACCGAGCGCCTGGATGTACCTACTTCGTGAGACTCGCGGCATTCGACAGCCGCAATCAAGACATGCTGGAACCAGCACATACCTCCTCGGACAGTGAACTCGTTTTCTATGAAGGGATCATCGAACATTTTCCACCGTCCACTGTTAACGGAGTAGTGGGCGAGCCCTCTCTTGCCTGCTATTGCCACATATCGACCGTCATTCGAAATGACTGCACTTCTAATCGGCCATTGGTCGACAAGGTAAGCCGATGGGATTTGAACATGGTGCCAGAGTGACACGTCGGCGGAGATTGTCGTAAGATCTGGCAGATCGTAACCGCGGTAAATCATGAATCCGGTACTGGTCTGCATCAAAGATCGTGACACATTTGCCGAAGAGAAGCAGCCAGTGACTGCACTGCGAGCCATCTCCAAAACAAAGAGACGATTGTCGTTGTCGCCCAACATCAAGAGCTCCGCGCCACCTCCAATCCAGAAAGCCTCTTTGACACTGAGAAGCCACCCTTCGTTGTTGGTCTTGGAAAGCGTCCTTTCTGCAGTGAAGCTGGTGGCCCCGGGCTTTCCGTATACACTCCACATGGCCCAACCGTGTTCATAGCCGGCGAAGAGACAGTACCCGTCTGGCGAATAAGTCAATACAGTCAATTTGCCGGGCGAAGTGACGTTCGGTCGTAGTTTATGCGATAGAGGGATGTTGCCGGTATAGTCGCGTGCCGTGTATACATGGATCTCGCCACTGGCACAGCCAACAGCAAGCAAAGAGAATCTCGCATTGATAGCAGCTTTGACACCATAATCGGCATCAGTCTTGGGTGTGTGGAAACCGTAGCCACGGAAGATACTAGAGACAGCGGCATCTCTTTTAGCCGCCTTTTGAACAGCATAGGCTCGACCGTTACCTGTGATCCAACACGACAGATTCATGGGTCGATCGTGGACCATTTCTCGCATTGATGCGTTGCTCCCTAACCATGTCATCTTGGTCAGAAGCTCGGTGCTGGTCTGGCTTCCAGCGTTGTCCGGCGCCCAACGAATACATTGCACGGCTGCCGGCTTCTCGGTGGCCACGACCAACTCGTCGTCTAGAGCCAGGGCCCGAATTATCCCAGCATCCACCCGTATCACCATCCGGAACCGCAGACTGAGCTCTTTCAGGCCATTGCCCTCTCCAGGTCCTGCATTGACATCGTGCTGGCGCTGGATCTTGAAGCCTGTGATTGCACTGCTTTTCCTCGCGTGACCTCCGTGTGTGTTGGTGAATTGAGCCTGGTATATGCGGGATGAATGGTCTGTCGCGAGCGAGTATGTGATGAGGAAGCCGAGCGCGGTCTGGACGACGAAGATTTGGGAGTCGGGGCGGAGTAGGACGTCTGTATTAGGACCGTATGTTCTAACGGATTGCTCTGAACGGAGGACAGAGGCAAGAACTACTGTAGGCTGTGACGAATTAGCACATGAAGCGCCGGGCTAGCAATGACACGTGCCTTTGTCTGCCAGATTGTGAGGGTGGTTCTGGTGAGAGTCGCAAACATGTGACCACTCCTCGTCACTCTGATCGCGATGATGGTGCCATGAATGTCGTCCTCTACTGATTGAACCGACGCGCCTTCTTGCGGCGAGTGCGCGCCATTCTTCTCTTCTACCCCATTCTTACTTCCGGTAGAGGCCTCATGTTCAAATTGATTCTGCGATTGGGGGTTCGACCCTTCATGCGCTCCGTCCGATTGCTTGTGTTCGACGCCATCGTGCGAGGTGTTCGTGCGCCCAGGATCCGTACGTTTAGTGGCCGCGAAGACGGAGGGCGACGAGATGGGCCAATACGTCATGGCGGTCTACCGCAAGCGATGGCTGCATTTGCGCGCGCCCATCTCAATGCGGGGATGTATGCTTCACGGAGCTCATGCTAGCTGGGTTGGTGCAGGGGAGGCTGGTGGTGGAGCTGGGCGGTGAAGTCACGCGAGGCGCAGCAATGTGGCTGCTGCATCCGTGCTGACATGTGCAGGCAGTACGCGTATCGCGGGGGGAAGATGCGATGGCCGTCCCGCCCATGCACCACTCTAAAATATTACAGCGAACGTGTTGATTCAAGGGCTTATTATAAGATGTGGCCGAGAAACGACAGACCGATGCCGAAAATACTGCATTGGGAAGGAAATTCTTACCGTCGATTACGGTGCGCAGATGCGCATTTGCGCACATGCATAAGCCAAGATTTCACAGAAGCCCCGAAAACATCCTGCTTTGCCAACTAACCAGCAGCACTACTTCCAGCCACTCGATCTGAGGTGATGTTGAGCGGCTATTCAAGAAAACAATTCTAGATGTCTACGTTGTTTCGGGGGTTGGTTAACTTTCGTGCCTTGCACCGATGTAGACAGCAGGGCACCTGTCCAGTGCCCGGGTTGTTCCTTGTGTAAGGTGTAGCAGTGAAATCGTACTCGCCCTTCTTCTTGAATTTTGGAGTGTGAAATGTAGTGTGCGTTTCAATAGAGTTGGGGTATGGCTTGCCACTGTTCCGCAGGTTGTGAGAAGCCTTTCTGGAAGCATGCATCGGCCTGTCAATGTCGCAAAGCGACAAACAGTATCCAGAGAACGATCCAACAGATTTCAGATTTAAACAGCCTGGGATTCAAATTGCCTCAGAGTTTAATCAATTTCTGGTCTTACGGGGGTACGCCCATATATACCTCAGAGTATCAATGCTTTGTTTGTTTTCTTCCCGGAACGATGTGACTTGGTAGCAACGCCGATCTTGACTGCTTTGGTGTTCTTCCTTTGTGGTTAGGCTGCATTTTGTCCAAGGTCAGCGTTGGTGTGGTCCATATTACCCAACTGCCCCGCATCGCTCAAGTGAATTTTCCCACAACCAACAAAGAGCTGGGAATATAAACGCACGATCTGCTCGAGTCTCCATCAATTCCTAGAGAAGGACAGATGGCCGGTTAGTCTAAACACCTCCATCTTCAACGCATCCATTCTAACATCCCATACAGAGCTGGTTATGGCGCCAGGTTAAGGTTTCTTAACGCTAAGTCTAAGAGAGCAATTTCTAAGACATCCTGGTCACGAAAGTGGCGTGGGTTCGAGTCCCACTCTGTTCAGCATTCGTCTGGCATTGTCAGATACTCCAGGATATTTTTTTTCGCTGTTTTGGGTCACTTTGGGGCATCCCTTAGTCAACCCCTTGTTTTTTGCTGTAACGTGTCGCACATAACACAAATCCTTTCGAAGCCTTGTTCGAGAGACGTTCTTTGTCTGTATAATGTATTATTTACGTTCAAAACCTAATAGCTCGCTCAAGGTAATTCTGCACAATACTCGTCGACACAGGCAAGATCCCAAGTAATGCAAGCGTCCAAACCTGCTTCAATTATTGCGTATCAACAAGATTATACCAGAGCTATAACAACTGTCTTATATACAATACAGCATCTAACGTGTCTTCCTTTGTACAAGACCTAGGTCTAAGCACGGGGCAGCCATTATGTATGTACGGGCGCGTACTATAGATCACTGCTCGACTATCAGAAGTCCCCATTGTCCTCGTAGTTCCCGCCATCATCTTCTCATAAGCAAGTAAGACTGAAGGTGCACAACAGCTCAAGAGTTTGTAGGTGCCCGGGTGTGGTGAGAAGCAAAGGCACAGAAGTGGTCGACAGAAAGAAGAGGACGAAGCCTGCGGATATGCCGAAACCTCAAACCAGCACTTCAATAATAGCCATTGTGGCTTCAATTGAGTTACCAATCCTTCAGTCGTTTGTCTGGAGGCCCGGATACCTAGGTAATTGTTCTTTACTAATGGCTCGGCTCAAACTTGTAGAAGCCAGGCGACTGCGAATATGGCGGTCTATCACAAGGGTGAGCATAGCACCTTGTCTCGACTAACATCAAGCTTCAAGTGTAGGATTCTGATATCGACGTTCGGAGAGTTGGTGAACCGCGCGTGTGGAGCACATGGCTCGCCGATGTACTAGTCTCGATTAGGCTACGCTAGAAGAGAACCCCGGCCCGCTTGTCAGAAAAAGTTCGGGAAGTCGCGAACTTTTGCGACTTCGAGCTTGAAGACTGCGACACGACAACGACTTTCCCAAAATGGCCGGTATCAAACGCAAATCGACCGGCGCAAGTGCGCCCGACGCCAAGGACAAGAGCAAAAAGGTCAAGGTCGACAAGCCTACCACCAAGAGCGAGAAGAAGCGCGACGTTAAGCCGGTCAAGAAGGCGAAGAAGACCAAGGAAGAGAGCTCCGACGACTTTGAAGAGTCGGATACGAGCGAGAAGGACAATGGCTTCTACGGCTTCTCGGCGGCCGACGGTGCCGATGTCGACATGAGCGACGCCGACAGCAGCGACGAACAACCCGCAAAGTCCAACGGCAAGACACAAAAGCGCAAGGACGACAACGGCGCCTCAGACAAAGCCGAGGGCGAGGGTGTAGAGTCCAAGTTAGCGGGGTTGAATGGTAAGATAGAGCCATGTACCTTGCCTGGTGGTTTAGCTAACCGTCCCTCTAGTAAACAATTCGAAAGAAGCGCACGCAAAGCAAAAAGCCCTTGCCAGAGAACGAAAGGCCGCGAAGCCAAACGCCGACATCATCGAACGCTCCAAGAAGCTATGGGAGAAGCTCAGGCTGAAGTCGCATGTTGACAAGGAAGAGAGGAAAGGGCTCGTCAAGGAGCTGTTCGAGATCATAACAGGCAGAGTCAAGGACTTCGTCTTCAAGCACGACTCTGTGCGTGTCATCCAAACAGCCATCAAATACTCAACAATGGAACAGAGGCGAATGATTGCAAGAGAGCTGAAGGGCGAGTTCAAGGTCCTGGCCGAGGGCAAGTACTCCAAGTTCTTGATCGCCAAGTTGGTAGAGAAGGGGTGAGTACAATGTCTACGCACGGCATAACATGTCTAACCGATCCCAGCGACCCTGAAATTCGCGACCTCGTCATCACCGAGTTCTACAGCCACGTCAAGCGCATGATCAACCACCCCGAAGCCGCATGGATCGTAGACGATATATACCGAGCCGTAGCCACTCCCGAGCAGAAGAACCGTCTTCTGCGGGAATGGTATGGTCCTGAGTTCTCCATCAAGGGTCTTTCTGCCGAAGGCACCGATAGCGCAGAGCTATCGGCCATCTTGAAAGAATCCCCGGAGAAGAGGAAGCCTATTATGGGCTACCTTGAGAACCAGATCAACTCGCTCATTCAGAAGAAGCTCACTGGCTTCACCATGCTGCACGACGCCATGTTGCAATACTTCCTCGTATGCGAGCCCGGCACCGAACAAGCGAACGATTTCCTCGAACACCTCAAGCCGGACCCAACAACCAAGGAGGGCGAAGAAGCCGACAACGTCGATCTCATGAAGAACCTCGCGTTCACAAAATCAGGGTCGCGATTGGTGTCGCTTTGCTTCGCATACGGCACAGCCAAGGACCGCAAGCTCTTCCTGCGGCCGTACAAGGACACAATGGAGACAATGGCTTTCGACCAACACGCCCATCACGTCCTTCTTGCTGCTATGGCAGTCACGGATGACACCAAGCTTTCTTCCAAGTCCATCTTCAGCGAGCTTCTACCCAGCAATGACGCCCTCCCCGAGAAGGTGTTGAACCTGGTCAATGATGCTCGCGCACGCACAGTCTTACTATACCCATTCGCCGCAGATGCCAAATGGTTATTGGATGACAACACGCGCGACCGGTTGAGCGAGTTGTATGCCATTCGCCAGACTACATCAAAGAAGGACCCAAACATCCGTCTCTCGGAAATCGCAAAGAGCATCGAGCCGCAACTGCTGACGGCTGTGACTGCCCGCGCTGCCGACTTTGCCTCTTTCACATTCGGCCTACAGTTCATGGGCGAGGTTCTCGTTGGAGCACCAGAGGTCGAACCGGCGAAGCGCAAGGAAGCTTTGACGGAGGTCGCCCGTCTTTCACAATCGATCTTGGACTCTGCCTTGCCTGCTTCCGCCGGTGACAACAAGGCTACCAGTCACGGCAAGAACATGCTGAAGATGCTGGTACAAGGTGGCAAGTTCGACCCTACCACCAAGAAGGTCGTTCCCGTAGAGCCTGCTCTCGGCTTTGCAGACTTGCTCTGGCCTCAGATCAAGTCTAACCTGATTAGCTGGGCGACTGGTCAGGGCTCTTTCGTGGTGGTGTCTATGACTGAAGCTGAAGGCTTCGCCAAGAGGGACGAAGTACTGAAAGCGCTGAAGAAGGAGAAGAAGGCGCTAGAGGCGGCTGCCAACCCTCCAGGCGCGCAAAATGGCGAGGCCAAGGGCAAGAAGCAAAAGAAGGGCGACAAGTCGGATGCTGCTCCTCGGGGAAACGCTGGAGCGAAGATTTTGCTCGAAAAGTTGTAGAGTAGCCTATATTTGATTTGAACATGTATGATGATACCCATGTAAGGCCTTCTTCATGCATTTATGTGTTCCAAGTACCCTGCTGCATCCCTTGTTACGTCTCAACAGCATCGCTGTATACTACATGCCCAGGTGTTGCCATGTGTCTTAGCAGCCCGAATCGGGAATCGCTTCCGCCGAAATATGCAAGCACACCCACCTACCAACCAGGACTTACACAGGTACTTGATACCACGACCCAATAACGTAGATGATCAATATATCTACCTTTCGAACCACTTTATCTCGTTTGCTAACTGTCTCTCCTCGAAATCAACTTGGCCGCCCCTCCAGTATCACCATCGCGGCTACCCAACTCTCATATTCTCTCACCTCTCATCCGCGTACCACATATACCCGCAGTACACGTTCCCAGAAGCCACCTAAAATCAAGATGTCACGCAACTTCACCATCGACGAATCATCCCTCCCCTCCATCTTCCAAGCTCAATGGAAATCCAACCCGGACCCGACCGCCCTACCCTTCCCCCGCGACAACCCCCCATTCGCCCTCACAGCCATAGATTGGCAGCAGCTCTCCCTCTCAGACACAGACTTCACACCCCACTCCTGGTCGAACCTGCACACCCTCATCAGCACCAACCACCTCGAAGAGCTGAAGCGCTGGCCCAGCGCCCTAAAAGCATATCTCGCATGGACAGCACACGTAAAGCAGAAATACGGCAGCGTAATGACATATCTGCTCGACCAGCGCCTTCTCTGGGACCCGGTTGAAGATGAGAGTGGGGCGTTGCGGTTCGATGTAGTCAACAACACGCCTTTTGCGGATCCAGCGGATTACAAGATTCTGAGGAATGACTGGGCGTATGCGTTTGTGCCTGGTGTCAGGCATGTTGTTGTGTGGTTGAAGCAGCGGTTGCCGGTGGATGGGAAGGGTGCGTTGAGTGAGGAGGGGAGGGCAATGGTGGAGGGGTTTGTGAAGAGGGAGTTTAGGGATAAGGCGGGGGAGAAAGAGGGGGGGAGTAAGGTTATTTGGTTCAAGAATACGACGGATTTGCAGAGTGTGAGGAGTTTGGAACATGTGCATGTTCTGATTAGGGATGTGGAAGAGGAGGTGCTGAGGGAGTGGATGGTTTAGGGGGAAAGAGAATGACGAGGAGGGCGAGTGTGGAACGTGTTCTTGTTTTTCACTTACGTACTCCGCTTACAGTAGATCTATGCATCGATCGCAGTTGTGATAATTATATGCTACTCAACTTACATACGGTACGATGTGATGAGTTTGACATATATCACTTAAAAGGAATAGCAGCATGTATGCACGTGTTCAAAGGATGTATAAGCCACGCAGGGCAATCGTTGCTTAGTATATACCGCATCGCCTTCATCAACTCGACGATTAGACAATAAGAGAAAGTGTTGCTCGCCCGAACCACCCAGGCAAGCATCATGTATAAGGACGATAACCAACAATAAAGCCCCATACCCATAATGATACGGAGAAACGCCCTCGCTAATGCAGAAACACCTACAACAGAATGCCCAACCGACAGCGGTCATACGTAAGGAGACGCGCCTGACAAAAGAAACAGAAGTGGGAGATGAACCCATTCAAACGCCCTATCCATACTTCCCAAGAGACGCTAGCGGGGAGTGGAGGAGTACAGGCAGAAGCGGAAATAATAATGTTTACAATCTTCGTGTCCCCGGAATTTCAGGGTGCAAGATGAAGTGTAGGTAAGCACTCCTTATGGTTCAGAGAAGTTGAATTGTCGGAAAGGGGAAGCTCCAGTAAACGAGGAGCCAGGTGGTATAGTGAAGGGACTAACACCGGAACCTGCAGAGACGGCATCTGGAGAGGGTAGAAGGCTTTGACCAGAATCGAGACTGGCCCTGTGTATGGAAAGGCGGCGAGCCACTATGCACTATCAGCCAACATCGTCAAGATTCATGACGAAACGTGCTGATGAGGGCGTCAAGGATTAGTTGTAGGTGGAGTTTTGCCTACTACTTTGTGGTGTTCCACTGCTAGAGTTGCTATCACTGGGCGTGGCTGGTTCCAGGCTGAGCTGGGCGCGGAGCGTCATGATCCATTCGTGCTGGAGCAGCTCAACCGCACTGGCTCGCTTGTTCGGGTCGCGGTCGAAGCATTTCTTGAGGAAGTCGATACCAGTGTCGCTGAGTTGCTCCTTGGATGGTAGTTGTGGTGGATCACCCTGGGCAATGTGGTACATGATGGCCCATTCATTGTCCATGGAAGCCCACGGGCGGCGACCCGTAGCCATCTCCAGGATCACGCAGCCTAGTGACCAGATATCGACAGCGCCGTGGCGACCTGTGCTTCCACCCCGAATGACTTCAGGGGACATGTACATTGGCGTTCCGGTCATAGAGCGTTGGCGGCCCTGGCGTGTAGCGTTGTGTTCTGCGGCGAGGGTTCGACCTTGGCGAGCGATGAGTTTGGCGGCGCCGAAGTCGACAAATTTGATGACTCCGTTGTGGTCGAGAAGAATGTCTGGGTTTGATTAGCAAGGGTAAATCATGATAGGATCAAAAGCCAACTTACTCTCGGGCTTGATGTCGCGATGCACAACACCAGCGTCATGTAGGTAGGCGAGACCCTCCAACATCTGAAGCGCGTAAACCATAATGACGGTCTCGTCTTCGATACGTCCATGTTCTAGCAGTCCGGCAAGCGAGCCACCAGAGCAGTATTCCATGAAGATGTACACCTTGTCTCGATGTGGTTCAATACCGTAATAAGACACAATATTGGGATGGTCGAGCACTTGAAGAACACCCATCTCGTCTCTGATCTGAGCGACAATCGTAGGAATGAGCTGTGGATCTTGGAGACGAATTTCTTTGACGGCCATGAGGTGGTTGGAGTCGAGGTTCATAGCTGCGTAGACGGATCCAAATGTACCTCCGCCGACAAACTGGCCCTGCTGCCATCGCAGTGTGACGTTTGTCGCAGACGAAGACAGGTAGGTCAGCGCTCGGTCGGCTTCATTAGAGTCCTCCAGCACCCGACCAAGAGCCTGGCGTTCGGCTTCCTTGTCCTTGCGGAACGTGTCAATCTCTTCGAGCCTCTGCATCCACTGTTGTTGAGTCATCTCAATGGACTCATCGTCATCCTTTGCGTTCTTCGGATCGAGCAGGCTCTTCCCAGCAATAGCGTTGAGGCGCTGTCGCTCGGCCTGAGCTGCAATGGTCGACCTCGCGCCCATGATGTCGAAGTGGGAGATGAGGACGGACATGCAGCCAGCTACCTTCAGTCGCAGCTGTGAGTATTCCTCGTCGCTGATGGATAGAATGTTCTGACCGCGGGTCATCATCATGGCAAACTCTAGAGCAACCACAGCCCATCGAAATGTCTTTCGGTCCGAAGCAATGCAGTCGTCGCAAATGAAACTGACCCAGTCAAGTGCCAGCCTGGTTAGCTTGATGTTGTTCATGGCCCTCCGGTTGTAGTCCATGTAGAGAACGGAACGTTGACCGAATTCTGTCGCGAAAGCGAAACAAGTCTGGATGAGATCCTGGCAGTCGAGACCAACTGTTTGCCTGCGAACAATCTCGACACTGTCCATGATGGTGTTGGACAGCTTGTATGCCGTCTTCTTGATCTTCTGCAGTTCTGCGTTGACACGGGGAAGGTTGGCGCGCTGATCGATCAGGGTAGTGAGCTCCATGCCTATTGATGAGAGGAATGATAGGTTCGCGTTTGCGAGGCGTTGTTGCGAGCCATCCGCGACGAGCCTCAACCGACCAGGCTTGAGGTCGAGATGGGGCTCGATGATGTTGGCTGACATCTTCTTGCCGGGCCAGTACAGGGGCTGTTCTGGTCGGATGATCAAAACGTATGGGTTGGAGGGGTCCTCTGGAGCTTCTTCTGCGTGGTAGCAGGTTGTAAGAAGCGACTGGATGTCGTTCGGTCGGTCGAGTGCCGTCGGTGATGCAACGATGTATATGCCAGTATTGTTTCCGCCGGTGGTCTCGACGAGAAAGTGGCCAGTGGCAACGAGAGCTTCGTACAGTTCCTGGAGCTGCTCCTCGTCTAGGTCGATGTTGTTGATGTTGAACTCGGTGCAGTTCTCGAAGCGCTGCGTGAGGATCCTGGAGAAACGGAACAGCTTACGCTGTCGGACACGGACAGAATCGAGGATCTGCTTGTATCGCTTTTCCATTTCAGAACCCGTGAGCTCGTCCGGCCGACGCTGCAGCTCTCGCTCAAAGTGAGCGCTGAGACGAGTGAGCGACTTGGATGTGAGCACACTGAACTGTTCCGCAGTCTCAACGTCGCCGCCCTGGAGTTGTCGGCCGAGCTTGTTGCAAAAGTCCCACTCCTGTTCGAGGATTTCGGCCTCCTTGAAGGTGTTCTTGTTGGCAGCCAGCTTCCAGTTGAGCATTTTGAAGTAGAACTTGAGGGCGTCTAGCACGACGGTGTCGAAGTTCTCCTCAATGCACGGAGGCAGATCCCAGCCAGGCTCCGGCCGGGAGATGACCATGTAGCTCTCCTTGACCTGGCCAGCCATGGCCAGCAGGATCTGGAACTGCGCAATCATCTGCTCGGCCATCATGACGCCCTGTTGTGACGGGTCCTTGATCTTCTTGGCGTACGAGAGGCGGACGCGGATGATCTCCTGGAGGAGACGCGAGGGGAAGTTGATGAGAGTCAGCAGCTCTTCGATGTAGGGCGGGAGATGTCTCTCGGCAAAGCCTTCGGCGTTGGCGATGAGGGTGGCCTTGGCCTTCTGGATGACCTTCTCGAGCGGAGCCAGCAGGTTGGTGTCGCCCTGCAGGGACTTGAGGCCATCCTCCTTGAGTATCCGGTCAATAAACGAAGAGTCGTCGGTGAGATGGTGGTCCTGGGACGAGCGCGGGCGGGGCTTGGTGAAGTCGAGCTCCTCGTTGCCGACCCATTTCTTAAGGATGGACATTTCGGTGTTGATGAGGGCGATGGTGTTGTGCCAGGCAATGACGGCGTCGCAGGCGTCCTTGTAGGGCTGCGAGGCGGCGCGGGGATAGGCAGCCTCGAGGGCCTGGCGCGTGGGGTAGACGCTCTCGACCTTTTCGATCTTCTTGACAATGTCCTCGACCTGCTGGGCGGCTGTCTGGCCCGCCTCCGCCTCGCCGCCGACTTCGAACGAGATGATGCTCTCGAGGTTGGCGCGGATCTTGCTGCGGGTGTCGTCGACGATGCGGCGCTGGGCCTGCAGCGAGCGGCCGCAGACCTTGGCGCGGATGCCCATCCAGATCTCGGCCTTCATGGTGCTGTCGCCCTGCTGCTCGGTGCTACCGATGAGGCGCTTCTTCTCCTGCTTGACCACGTCGCCGGTGAGGACGCTGGCGAGCATGCTGTGCCACTCGAGGCGCTCGCGGTTGGCGGGGATCTTGAGCTCCTCGATCGAGGGCTGCATGTCGTCGTTGCCATAGTAGAGCAGCGTCTCCTGGTCGTAGGGGTCGTTCTCGACATACTCGGCGGTCGAGGGCGACTCGTCGTCCGTCTCGGAGTCGGTGCTGTAGCCCAGGCTGGGCGTGCGCAGGGCCGGGTCGAAGAAGTCGTCCTGCTGGTCCTCCTGGCGGATGCGCTGGACGTAGGCCTTTTCCTGGGCGCGGTACTCGGCGTTGGGGTTGCGGCGGCTGCGCGTGGCCGAGTTGTTGCGCGGGCGGTGGGCGGATGAGTTCAGCGAGAACTGCTGGGGGCGGCGGGCGGGTGCGTATGCGCTGCTGATGGTGCGGCCAGGTGTTGGGCGGGCGGCTCTGGTGGTCGACGTGGGCGCGCTGCCCCCGTTGGGCGTCTGCGGCGGCAGGTCCGTCATGATGGCAGGCCCGCGAGAGCGCGAGGAGCTGGCGTTGCTGTTCCACGAGTACTGGGGCTCGCGCAGAGGCGCCACTTGGTCGCGGCTGCTGGTGGTCGTCGAGGGCTCGCCGGGCGACGTCGTCTCGTCCATCGAGTCGCCAGACGACCCCGAGGCGCTGCTCGTCAAGCCCGGGCGTTCGGGCGCATTGACTACGACGGGCTTGGTCGCGTCCGCCATGGCCATGTTGTTCAGCAGGACGTTGTGGGGAGCGGCTCTCGAAAAACGCACGCTGCCATGCCCGCTCATGCTGACGACGACGGCCGCCTTTGCCGTTGTGGGTAAGGATCAGCGCCGAAACAGGTTCGCGGGATGTTGTGGCGGTGCAGCACAGACAGGTGGTGAGATGAGGAAGAACACTGCACAGTTGCTGCCATTCATTGTACTACCTAATACACCTGCTGCCTGGTAGCTCCTTCTGCTGGTTCACAGGTAGCTTCCGCGCCTTCCACCCGGCTCGCAAACTCCCTAGCCTCTCAACTCTTAGCCTCCCAACTCTTTGCCATCCAAGACAGCAGCAATCTTGGAACTGCCATACAGCCTCCAGTCGCCACAAGCTCCGCGCTAGCACGCCTAGCGCCATCCTTCCCTCACCAACATCCTCGAGGCTACCCCAGCGACCTCACCACCAATCTCGCTGCAGACCCAAATCGGCTGTCGCTCCCGGGAGATCGATGCTTCCAGCTTCGGCCATCAGGGTCCATTCGGCGCGCTCGTCATTTTAAACTCGCGATATTTCCATTACCGCGTTCCCCTAGCACGTGTCTAGACTCCGCGACATGACTACGGCATTATGTATAGCCGTTGGGATCGGCCACCTGCATCGCGTCGAGTATGACGCAGCATCAACGTCTGCTGTTTCACCAAACTGCTCGACAAAGCAATGCGTATTTGCTTACGTCGGAGCAGCACACGCCTTCGCAGGCGCACCCATGCCAATGAACATTGCTCACAAAAGAAATATGCATCACCATGGCGCGTACGATGATGACGTCAACCACGCGTTCCACACATCTGGGGAATCACTCATCTCCATCGAAGTTGTTTGAACAAATAATATTATCGTCCATCCTATAGGACTATTCCACTGCACACCCCTAGATATCCTTTCTGGCCAGCTTGCTCTTCTGTCTGATCTGCTTGCCCCACTTGTAAAGCACAAATGGAATCGGGATAAAGGCGATACCCAGGAATCCCAACAAACTACTCGCCCAGTTTATGCCCAACTTCTGGTACATGGCATTGGCGAACAAGGGGAATCCCGCACCGAACGACGACCTCATCAAGTCGTTGCCCGCCAGTACACTAGCCACAGAGTCGGGGTAAGCATCCGACAGGTAAGGTAGGACGGCCTGGAAGAGCGTGAAGGCAGCGATACCAAAGCATCCAGATCCGATGATGGGTACAATCCAGTGCACGTCTGACCGGGACGTCCATCCGAACCAGAAAAGACAGATTGGCACAAAGAAGCAGCCGACCATGGCAGGGATGAGACGCTTCTCGGGCGCAATGTTGCCATCGTCGTCGAACTGCTTCTCCAGGTAGTAGTAGTTCCACGCGAAGAGCACAATGACGGCGATGAATGTACCGACGAGAATACCAAGGAACGCAACTCCCTCAAGACCGAGGTTGAAACCGTAAAGTCCTGAGAACACAAGAGGGAACGATTCGAACCAGATGTAGAGTAGACCGTAGATGAGCGCGATGTACAAGTTCAACAGGAACACGATGGGTTCCTTGAACATGAGCGTGATGGGCTTGAGAAGACTCATGTTGAGAACCTGAGGTAGTGTTAGCCGTGATTGGGTATCGTGAAGAAGGTTTACTTACGTCCTTGCCTGACATCTCAGCAGACATGATATCCGGCTCGCAGGTCAGACGATCGTCGCCAGTCAGCTTCTTGAGCCTGCGTGTCCTGCGGTGCAAGATGTTGGGCGCGCTTGTCTCCGGGAGAAGGAAGAACAGGAAGACCCAGCAGAAGCCCGAGAGCCACATGATCTCCCACATGGTCCACCTCCAACCTTCAGCCATAACGGCGAAGCCACCCACAAGAGGACCGAGAACGGGACCGCAGACAGCGCCAATTCCCCAGACCGCGAGACCGTACACTTGTTTCTTGGGTCGGTACATGTCGGCGATGGAGGCTCCTCCTGTTGCGAGTGCGGGCGAACCGAAGAATCCAGTCAGGAATCGGAAAGCGAGTAGCATGCCGAAGTTGACGGAGAGAGCAGTAGGGATCTGGAGCAGGACGAAGATGACTGTTGGTATCGGTTAGCATATCGTCTCGCTGTGAACGAACGGCTGCACTTACGAAGGGTAATAATGTAAACCCAGAGACGGCCAATCTGCGGAATCTCGCTCATGGGTGACCATAGGAGAGGACCAAGACCGTATCCAGCAACGTACAGCGTTAGTCCCAAGGTCGCGGGGACCTGAGCGACGCCAAACTCTGCCATCACGCCCATGAGACCAGGCGTGTAAATGGCTGAACCGATGTATACCGAGAAGGTGAGGAAGCAAATCTCAAAGGTAACGAAGTACCTCTTTCCTCGCGACCAATTCTTTGGGTTCTACAGAGCCGTCAGTATAATCCAAAAATGTGAACATGGAGCAAACATACCTGAGCATCATCCGGACCATACCAATCAATAACATGAAGGTCCTTGCCCTTCTCAGGATCGACTCTCAAGCCACTGGCCTCGTTGACACCATTGCCCACGGTACGCGACGAAGTCTCCGAATCGCGTCCCTCCCGGTTCCTCACACCATGCGTCTGAGCGAGCTCATCGATCTCGTCCTTGTTTTCCGGCGCCTGAGTAGATCCATGGTAGGCGGCATACCCAGACTTCTCGTGGCTGACATACTTCTTCCAAATCTCGGGGTCCTTCTCTTCGGGATATTGAAGATATTTGTTGCGCGTCACAAGACGGACGATATGGCCAAAAGCCGAGTCGCGGATGAGATCAAACATGATGCTCACTCACGAGAAATGTGTTGTTGGACAGAGCAAGGTGGGCTTGGAATAGAAAAAGACACAACTACTCCCACCGAAGTCCTGGCATCGAATGCTTAAGTCCACTACACACCCGTGACATCATCGTCCCCATCACTCCCACCAGCTCGATCTAAGAAACCCTAAGGAAGCTTATCCGTCCGCCAGGCGCCGCAAAGGGCACCCACGGCCTCCGAAAACACCCCTTGCAGTCCCAACTGCCAAGGAATAGAGGCTCGAAAAGCTTAGCTTGACACAAGATCTGGACTGGTGATGGCATTTGTGCGCGAGGCTATCGAAAAGTCCATGACGCGCCGCATCGTTGAGATCGGCGCCAGGGCACTCAGATCGCGCGCACACTCACGCGAAGGAGATCTGGCGTTTTACCTAATTCGCTCGGAATGCGGCGGATGGACTACGCGTGGTGTATTTGTGATGGGGAGAATGCGCTGGCGGACGGGCGAATGACGTGCCGGGTGAAAAATGTTTATCTATCATTTAGGTTTTGTTGTGATGTTCTGGACTGGATGTCGATGTGATGACGTCGATCGTGAAGAGGTTGCGCGTGGCTGGGTGGGCGAGTCGTGCGCGCTACCGTTCATGACTCGTCGACATGTGCGATCGAAAAACCCGTGGGCTCCGAGACGTAGATGTGATGTCTCACTCACTAGTGCGCAACATCGAAATTGCATCAGAGTAGAAATGGATGAGCAGTACAATGAGTGACGAGCCCATTGAAGCAAGTAAGCGAAGCAGAGCACTTACGCCGTTAGTAGTTACCTCAATACCTATCTACTTTCATTCCCATCTCAGTCCTCACGTCGAATTCCCTAATCTTCTCCCTCTGTGCATCATCACACACCAACTCCCTTTCCGTATTCACCCAGTCCTGCCATGAACCAAATTTGTCCAACCTCTCATTGACACTAAGCCCATCATCTCGGGTCCTCATATCCATATCAGCGCCTGCCTGTCTCAGCACCGCAAAAGCCTTTACCCAGCACCTCGACACGGCGTAATGCAATGGCGTCCATCCATTCTCGTCACCGTGGTTTACGTCCGCGCCGTGGTCTATGAGCGCTTGTGCGATATAGGGGTTTGAACACAGACACAGTGGCGTTCTGGCCTTGTTGTCTTCACAGTGTGGTGAGACGCCTTTGGATAAGAGGGCTTTAGTAGCTTCAAGATTGTGGAACTCGGATGCGAGATGCAGTGGTTTGCGGCCGCTGCCATCGCGAGCCGTGATATCGGTGTCTTCATACTTGAGCAGGTCCAGTGATGGACTACTTTCCCTGTCTGCACAGCGATCCATGTGTAGGGGTCGTTTGAGCGCGATGTGAAGGGGGCGGTCGCCGGTGTTCTGGCAGATGATGTTTGGGTCTGCGCCGTAGGAGAGCAAGGTGGGAACGACGGTGGGGGTCTCTGCCATGCACGCGAGTGCTAAGGGTGTGTATCTCCCATGATCTTCCACATTGATGATGTCGTTGCAGGAAACCCTTAACAGGAATTCCACAATACGGTTCATACTAGCCTGTGCTGCGTAATGCAAGGCAAGTCGTCCTTTTTTGGTCGTACGTTGTCGGACAGAGGCACCTCGTACCAGTAAGAAAAGAGCTGCACCTTCATGACCCTCCACTGTGGCAGTGATCAAAGGGGTGTGACCTGCATCGTCCACGGCGTTGATGTTAAGTGGCTCCTCTTCAGCTAGATCCAGATCAAGGAGAAATCTGAGCACATCGGCTTTCCCACACGCAGCGGCGATATGCAAAGCTCCTTGCCTCTTCTTGTTGACAGCAGACACGTCTGCGCAGCGTGTCACCAGAAAGTTTACCAGCTCCGCTTTCATGCCGCACGCCAGAAGAACAGGTGACATGCCGTCGTTGTTCTTCGCGTTGATGTCGGCGCCTTTCCGTCTTAGTGCGTCAATGAGCTCTTTTTGATTGTATTGGACGGCAACGTGCATCGGAGTAAACCCATCGTCGGCCGTGTCGTCGTTCGCATCAGATATGGAATCCAGCATCCGGAACGCTAGGCTTTTGGCAATCTCAGCACTCCCACCATCGAACGCGTTCACTACACTCAGAAAGGCACTAGATTGAGCGTTTGGTCCTTTCATCACCTTACATTGCCCTTTCGCTAACAGAAGATCGACGACAGCCATGTTCACTGGGCGATCGTTCTCGAAACCCATGATGGCACGATGTAGTGGCGTGACCCTCAATGCTGTGGTGGGATTTTGCGAGAGCTTCGCCGGGTCAGCACCAGCTTTGAGAAGGACTTCGACGAGTTCCAGGTTGCACGCCAGTCCGCTGACTGCGACGTGGAGTGGTGTGTAACCCATGAACCCGAAGATATTTGGATCGGCTCCGAGTCTGAGTAGCTCTGCAGTTATACCGACATCCCTCTTGGCTAGTGCAGCATATAGCATATTGCAGATGGCTTTTGGCCTGACGAGCTCCCCGCCTTGATCTAAGACCCATTCGACCCAACCCAGGTTCTCCCCGTCGCTGGAATGGGGATCGATTTCTTGGTACATGATAGAAACGGCCTTCATCACTGGTATCAGCTCTACCTTGGACTGCGCAGTGGCCATTTGGAGTGCGATGCTATCCCTTGGGTAGTCAGGTCCACCAATGGCTTCTAACAGGATCTTGGCAGTAGCAAGGTGGCCTTTCGTCATGGTCATATCCAGGATCGTGTCACCGTCTGCCCATTCGACTTCGAAATCTGGTTTGTAATCTGCTCCGTGCGATAGCAGGACCCGTAGTACTTCTACATGTCCCTGTAATGCAGCAAACATTGCCGGAGTGAAGGATTCTGGATCTAGACTGAGTGCATTGATGTCTGCACCGCTCTCGATCAGTAGTTGTACAGCTTCCAATCGGCCATTCATGCTGGCGAGTGATAAGGCGGCTGCTGATATCAGTTGCTGTTCAACAAGTCATGAAGGCTATATCAACTTACTGAGACCCTCTACACTACGGTCGTCCACCATCGCTCCTACCTCCAACAAGTAACGAACGACTTCGTGATGTCCATACTCTGCCGCCCACATTAGAACAGTGCAACTATTCTCACTTTTCTCGTGCAGATCTGCTCCTTTAGCGAGAAGTAGTCTGACGATTGCAAGATGTCCATGTTTTGCGGCCAGTATCAAAGGCGTCCTCTCATCCGCGCAGGTCTTGCTAATTTCTACTCCCTTGCCGATTAGGAAATCAGCCCCGTGTATCATGCCGTTCGATGCAGCGAAATGTAACGCGTTAATATCCTCTGTCCCAACAGCTTCCAAGCTGGCGCCATGGTCGAGGAGAAGCTGGATGATCTGGGCTGCTCGATCTTGTTGCATGACGGCGTGGTGGATCGGAGGAAAGCCGTCGAACGGGCGGGTCACATCCGCGCCTCTTTCTAGCAAGAGCGTTATGATAGCGATGTCTTGCTTCCAAACGGCGAGGATCAGTGGTGATTCTCCCTCGTCTGTTCCACGCTCCACGTTTGCACCGTCGTCCAGCATCTTCTTCACGCCATCGAAGTCTTCGCCTCTGATCGCGTCGTGAAACTCATCGTAATCGATTGGCCAAGGTCGGCTTTCTCTGGATGCGTTCGTTCCTTTGCTGCGCTCTGTCTCTTCGGTTACCGCTATAGTCGGTATGAGGGTGCCGTCTTGGGATTCAGGGATGCTCAAAACATCGAGGTCGTGCTCTACTATTTCGAATCCGTCATCAGAACTGCGCGAACTTTCATGCGCAGTGCCGGCCCTCTTTGGTGTAGTTTCCGCGCCCATGGTGGGTGTGGAAGGCACGTTTGGGATTAGTGCAACGACCTCGAGCGTCGTCCGACCGGAGAGGATGACGTTCCAACAAACGCGCCGTACAGCTCTTGTCAAGAGTCTAGAAAGTAATTGAGGTGCGACGTTATCGTTGTGCGTGTATGATCTGGCGGCATTATGACTTCAGGGCTGAACTTATCAGCTGCTAGGCAACACTGCCCATCGGGCGCAAGGCAAGAAGCGTGGCCGCGCTAACGCTGCACAGTCAGATTGGTCAAGCAGTCTGGCGGGCGCAAGAGAGGGGTAGTGTGGCGCATGGCATGCAGTGCAGGAAACTTCATAATTGTTGATTCTGAAATCTTATTCATCTGAACGCACGATACCTGGGTAACAGAAAGAGCAGTCCCGATGTTGATCGATCGGTTTAGGCACTGGCGCTTGCTGAGAAGGGACTAGTCGTCCTTCTCCAGCCATTGTTTACACGCCTCGTAAACCTTGGGGAAGGCCTCGTCAAGAGCCAGAAGCTTCTTGAACTTGTCCTCGCTTATGCACTTGACGAAGTGTAGCATCGACACAAGGATGAAGTCGGCATACGAGACTGCTCACAAGTTAGAATATATGAAGCCGACATGATCCAGCCAGCGCATTGTCACTTACCAGTCTGACCCAGGAAGTAAGGTCCACCGTTCTTCCTCAGTAGATCGCCCGCTTCCTTCGCCGGTGCCTTAGCCGCCTCCCAACACTCGTCCGCATTGGCGTCCTTTTCCACTTGTTCGAGCGACTTCCCGAACATCTTCTCTCTCGTCTCGTTGAAGTAATCCGCACTCGGCTTGTTCAGCAGCACGACTGGCACCTGAGGAATGAGGAGCGGTCTCAGTGGGCCAGCTATCTTGGCAATATGGTCCCTGACCTGTACAACAATGGGGTCATCGAGGTGCAAAGACGGAGCCGGGTGTTGCTTTTCAAGTTCGTAGGCAATGGGCCAAGAATCCATCTGATAGGTGCCATTCGAGTGCTTGATAGCGGGACTGGTGTACTCTGCGAAATAGCCTGGCGCATCCTTGGGGGTGGGCGGGATGCCGAGGGCTTTGAACTTGGGGGCCAGGTCAGGGTATTCTACCCATTCGGTCGTGTAGTCGATCTTCTTGTAATTCAGTACCATGCGAGCTGCGCGCCTGTCAGAAGGATCAGGATAGCATTTGTAGTGTGGATGAACTCACTCTTCCACGGGTTCAATGACCATGAGGAACCACTCCTGCTAGGCAGATCGTACAGAACCACGTTTGACGACGACATAACGTTTTGATCTCGATGGTTGATAATTAACAGCAAGATTGAGACAGACGCGATAAATATGAAGCTCTGAGACTGGTTGACATCACGCCCTTCGTGCCTTCTCCACAGTCATTTGTCATCTAGCGTCAGGTGGGGAGTACCTGAGGCTAGTCAGTCGCTCTCGCGCGCGGGCATCATCGTCAGAGTTACCATCCCCCTGCTCTTACGACGACGGATATGTCGCATGAGTAGCACAGGAGCATCAATATGCCTCCTACAACTCCGAGGATTGGTGGGTGCCCGCAAAGGTAAAACCTGACAGTTTGGCAACCGCGGCCGGTTATGTGGGTACTCACTCCGCGACGCTTACAACAGCAACAACCACAACAACGTTGACATCGGCCTAAGCTTATCTCCGGCCTCGAAGAACTTCCACAACTGCATGGTCCAAGTCAGCTGCATTTCGCGACATACTGCAAGCTCCGAGCCTTGCGCTTCTACCCTCCCGCAGCTGCATCTTAGGCGAATGAGCGTTCCGGCCCCCCATACTTGTTCTTCGTGGCGTGCAACCACTTAGATATTACTGGACTAGAAACGCCTCGATACTTCGCTTGCATTTAACAGCCTATCTAGCTAACAATAGGACTACCGATCGCTACACTCGTTGGTCTAGCGTGAGACTCAGCCTCCAGTTTGGGAAAATCCAGCCTACCAAGGATGAAGAGGGGTGGGCTGATGTAGTTCTCCGAACGCATGCTTCACGATAGGCGCATGGTAAGTCGTTGAAGTACTTTTTGTGCTTCTATTATTACAATTTAGTACTGGTTATCGTCCTTTTGTCGCTGGCAGTTCTCAACTTTGGACTTGCTTCGCCCACGCTGTGCAACGCCAAAGGCTTGCAGATGCGGCTGTTGTGGCCCCCAAACTTTCAGCCCCCAATATGGTCGTCGCGCGGAAACCCGCCCGGGAGACAGCGATAAGAGCGCCATGTGCGCTCCAGAGGATTCTGCATTTTCTCCACTTCAGATAATCACTCTTACTACTTTACCTGGCAAGTCTTGCAGGACTACTGAGGAATCCCTTTCACATACCAGTATACCCGGGGAATGCAACCACAGTGTCGGTACTTTAGCCATCGCTAAAGAATGCGCGTAACGCCTCGCTCGCTCGCTACCTAGTTTGCTATCTTCGCCCAAGACACCTGCAGCCTGCCGTTTGACGGCACACGAGGTTCCAAGCCACGCAAAGTCATCTCTACAGTTGTAGATTTGACAGAGCACAAACACACCACCCCGTCGAACGAAGACAAAAGAATAAGAACCATGGATCGCAACCGCACAGTCAGTGGGGGGCACTCCGACAATGCGCCATTGATCAGCTCCGCCGAACCACTCAGCTACGACAGTGGTGATGTAGCGATGCAGCATGTCGACGACGCATCATACTCGCCATCCAACTCACCAATGCACACACCATCCATGGTCCAGTCTCCAGAGATCATAGAGTCCAAGGGCGGATTCTACGCCAGCGTAGGCAGCCCCAGCTCCACCTTCGATGTTGAAGACGGGACTCATCACCACAAACACCACCACCACGTCAAGCGATTCGACCAAAGAGAGGCACGGAAGACACTCCTCAAGACAGGTGCGATGAAACTCCTCGTAACGCTGTTCTTCAGCGCAGTGATGTGTGTTACACTCAAATGTTGGGAAGGATGGCGCCGCCCCGTCGTTCTCTCCAAGATCGATATCCGAATCTTCAACTCGCTTACTCTCGGTCTCTCGCTGTGTCTGGGTTTGAACATCTTGGCCTCGTTAAAGCACTATGCATCAGTGTTCAGATGGTCATTTCTCACTAGACATTACGTTAGTCTAGAAGTATTCGACCTGATCCTACACCTGAGTTCGCTTGCCAAGGTTACGAAACTGATGATCCTGTCGTCACCTGGCTTCCGGCGTCAGAAATGGCTGCGCAAATTCCGAATGTTCAAGGATGTTAGAGACGATGAGACGAAGTGGATGTGGCTAGCGTGTCTGGCATGGCTGGTTCTCAATATCGGCTCTCAGATCCTAGTGGCACTGCTGAGTCTGTTCTGGCCGATGGAGAACTCGGAGATACCACTCTTGTCATACGGGAATGTCACTGTAGCCGATCTGAACGATTGGTACGTCGACAACCCGCCGCGCGAGATCGACCCCGAAATCAGTCTCATCAACGAGACTTCGCTGGAAGCGGCGTGGATGTACGGCATGGAAGCCATGGCATACCCCGAATTCAATCTTACCGACAATATGGACGACATGATTACCGATCTATCCGGCATACCAGGCACACCCATCTACCGCGGCAACGGCGCATGGCACTACCGCTTCTTCAACCGCGACCCAGCCCACCAATGGGTCAACTACCTCGCCAGCTCCCGCAACATCACAGCCCACGCATCATGCGAACAACTCGAAGTCAAGGACGGCAAAGTGCACGACGTACCCGACGAATCCCTCTACATCATGGCTCGACACCAAGGCGACGATGACTACGTTAAGTGGGAAGTCACTGAACAAGCCGGCGGCTCCGTAACCTGGATGGCCTCTGTTCCCGAAAACTGCGGGCCAAGATGTACGAACTTCACCGTCATGCAACTCCCCGAGTCGGACAACAAAAAGCACGCGCGCGTGACCGCCGCCTCCCTCTTCCTCTGCAACAACACACTCGGTAACGTAACCGCGATTAACGCCCCCAACGACATCGATCCCCGAGACCCCGCCGACTTCAGGGCAGTCTGGGGCTCCGATATCTTCGCTCGTACAGCTGCTGGTGCCATGGGCTGGACAGGTATACCATGGAACGGTTGGTTCGACCGCCAAACCCGGTCCTACAGTCAAGGCACCAAATGGTCGCCCGCACACAACATCGCAAAAAATGAAGTCGAAGACCTCCTCATGCGCTTTACCATCGGCGCTGTCGCTGCCTTCGATGACCATGGCATTCGCTACAACGTCACGCACCAAACCGTCGTCCCATCGCAAGGCCAGCAACTCGACGTAGACTGGTCCTACGTTTTCAGCATCCTAGGCGGCATCTGCTTCATCCAATTTCTCGCTCTCTGCCTCTTAGGCCTCTTCGCCAACCGCACGATTGTCCGCGACGAGAGCTTTTTCAGTATGGCCATGCTGTTGAACCCCGTTGTTAGTCGTATTGGTGGCGATGCGGCGATGGTTATGAGTGGGGATGAGATTAAGGCAGCGAGGGCGCTGCGGTTCAAGAAAATCAAGTATGATTACCATGAGGGGGAAAAGGGGGAGCCGAACAAGGTTGCCATTTTCTTTGAGGGTGAGGATCGTAGGGAGAGTCGGAAGAGCTGGGCGGCGGGGAGTTATAGTTAGGGGATGGGTGTGCAGCGGGCGTTTTTGAGCGTTGTTTCATGTAATGCATATAGATATATCATTTCGAGTCGGCTACTTCAACAGCACCATAGTACACTACTTGATCGTTCATTTCTTCTTACCATCCAAATCCGTGTAGAAGTTCCATCCAAAGTTACCCGACGGATCGTTAAACCGCATCTTCTTATCAATGCCAGTAATCTTTTCTACATCCTCCTTGGGCAGGGCAAAGTCACCCTCCAGATTGGCCTTGATCCTCGACTCAGTCTTGCTCTTGGGAATAACGGAATGGCCCTTGGCGATTCCCCACGCCAGCGCGACTTGCGCACCAGTCTTGCCATGCTTCTTGCCAATCTCCACAAGCACAGGGTCATCCATCAGCTTATTCATGTTCTTCCCAGAATCGTAGATTTCGTTCTGGTTGCCAAACGGCGAGTACTGCGTCACATGAATACCCTGTTGCTTGTGGAACTCCGTGAAGTCGTTTTGCTGAAGATACGGATGACATTCGATCTGGTGAGCAGCAGGCACAACAGAAGTCTCCTTGATCAAGCGCTCCATCTCCGCTTTACTGAAGTTCGAGACGCCGATTGCGCGGGCTTTGCCGCTTTTGAAGCACTTCTCCATGGCTTTGTAGGTGTCGACGTAGTCGCTCTCGCCGACCTTGACCTTGCCGTTGGAGTCTTTGGGGAACATTTCTGAGCCCCGGGCGAAGGGCGAGGGCCAGTGCATGAGGTAGAGGTCGAGGTAGTCGGTTCCGAGGTCCTTGAGGGATGCATCGAGTGCGGCTTCGACGTCGTCGGGGTGGTGCGAGTTGTTCCAGAGCTTGCTGGTGATGAAGAGCTCGGAACGGGGGACGCCGGACTTTTTGATGGCGTTGCCGACTGCGGGCTCCGTGCCGTAGATGCGTGCTGTATCGATGTGGCGGTAGCCCGCTTTGAGCGCCATGGTGACAGCTCTATTTTCCGTATTAGTAACACAACACACTTCTCAACGACAAGACAAAAGCTTACGGTTCCTGGGCTTCCTTGTCCTGCCAAGTTCCAAAGCCAATGGCAGGGATCTTGGCGCCCGTGTTGAGCGTGTGGGTTGTGCCGTTGTGCGCCATTCTGATTTGTTGCGGGAGGACTTGTCTGGTTATTTGTGAAAGTCGGTCTGTGGAAGTTGTGCGTAAAGAACGTGACGCAGATGAGGCGAACATGTTGGCTTTATGTGTGCTATGAATTGGAGTGTCTGGTTCGCTCTTAGTGAGTCTTTATGGTACTCAAAAAGAGGGTAGGTCATCGTCATGGCGGGCGATGAGCTTCCGAGGTTCAAAAACGATGATGTCACAGGGTTCACCACAACCATCATGGTGTCGATGGAGGACGCGGGAAGCTAGACGGCAGATAACGAACCTTTGACCTCGGGAAGGCTAGAAGCGGAGTACACGCTTGACTGCTTCTTGGAATGGTGTTGATCACCACTTTGTTATGTGGATGTGATGACATCTGATTCGGGGTTAAGGGCCACCCTGAGATAGACACAAAGCTTCGCGTGCGAAGGATGTTACACGTGGAGAACGCGATAAATGCATCTTCGTTATCAGACACGGCCTGAGATCGTGACTTGTACGGGAAGAATTACTGGTAGGTTGCCATCAAGCCATGCGGACTCCACAATTAATGTTACACAACTTCAACAGGGCTTCACTTATAGCACCTGTCAACATGAATCGTCAAGAGAATAAAGTCAACGAATTGAGCATGTTTGCATTGAAGAGAACTTCAAGCACTAGTCAGACTTCTATTGTCCAAAGGATTACAATCTCGCAATAGCGATACGCCGAAGCATGAAAAATGATACTGGGTACAAGCAAAGGCCTCGGTGCCTACCGCCAGTATGAACAAAAAAATATGGAAGAGAGGGGTATCAAACAAGCCACCAAATGGACTATTGAAGCGAAGAGTAGTTCCACCGCTGAAAGTTCCAATACGAACGAACCAACCCATACAAAAACGCGACACAACCCTCAGACGTTCCGTCATCGCTGCTATTATCCGACGAACGTGATCGAGGAAGAAGAGGATCAGTCTCGCTACCGTCAGAGTCATCTTCCGAAGTAGGTTCGTACGGCTCCTCTTCCAAGGAAGGTTTGTTCGGGTCCGGTATGCCCATTTCATCCAACGTTTTGACAATCGACTCAAACAGGAAGTCGAGATACTCGGTTGGAGACCTAGTAATCCTTGTGAGCCATGTGACCTTTATATCCAAACGTGGAACCTTGGGACATGGTGGGAGCGTGGTATACAGATGTGCAAAGGATCAGATGTTTACTGAAAGACGAGCGCGGTGAGGATGTAGTTATTAGCAAAGTTCCAGCGCGCGTTGGCTTCGAGTACGTCGTTGGGCTCATATATACGTCCGCCGTATGCGAGACGAATTACGAGGGAGGGATCGAGCTACATGTGGTTAGCAATGTACATGCAGTAAAGGAGATGCATGGGGACAATGAAGTCCGACATACCTTTGCTTGCTTCTTCAGCTTCTCGATTATGGTCGCGACCGAGTCTCTCATCCGCATGACGACCTGATGATCCCGCTGGTCGTGGCTCGTCCTTACTTTCACACGTATAAGGCTGCCGGAGTCGTCGGCGAGGGTATCTTCAACCGTCTCCTGCACAGCACTGGCGCTCGCATCTCCAGCCAAGTCTTTGTCGTCCATACCATCGTCTTCTGCTAGGCCCTCTGGCTCTACTACCACCCACTCGGGGACTTTGTATTGGACGCCAGTCGCATCGTAAACGCCTCGCCAAAGCAGGCCCGTTGGGCACGTGCAGTCACTGACATCGAGCATCGTCTGCGCCTCTTGCAACTGGCCAGCCTGTAGATGCTGCGCTACAAGACGTATGGCGCCCCATATCTGCTCTGAACCCGTGACCTGTGTGTCCCACCAGTCTTCGCGCTCCTTCTCTAACCGCGATCGGGTCCATGTCGAATGCGTAGAGTCTGTCAGAGGTTGGACGCGGCTGCTGCTCTTAGCAGTGGGTGAAGCGAGCGTGTTAGGCAAGCGCGAGCGCTGAGTCGGAGATATGGGCTTGAGAGGCGTGTTGGGGCGGTTGTCGGCATCCGGGCGACTCGTCGGTGGGTGCGCATTGCCCTGCGAAGCATGTGAGGCGCGTGGTGAGGGGATAGAGCTGGGTCGCGTCGACGGCGCTGTGATGTTACGCGACGACGAATGCGCGAGGACAGCAGGCGGAGTGTTGTCACTCGTGCGGGATGCGCAACAACCCTAATGGTGTGTGTGTTAGAGCATGCGAACTGCTGGTACTTGCGCTGAGACACGCGATCGGCATCCACCTACCATGGTGACGTGATGACATGTATGGCCTAGCAATGCACAGAGCGAAGGTAGGAATGCAGCGGCAATACGAGCGGGATATGAATGTGAACGCAAGTGAAAGATGATGGCATGGGCATGGTGTTTCTCAGAAAGAGAATAAGGGCGAGCTGTGTTGGGTAGAGACGAGGCTGCCGGGTCCAGACATGGAAGTATCAATCGATAGCACCAAGGAAGGCGCAGTCGACCTGCGCTGTATGGTTCCCCCAGTGCGCCTTCCGCTCTTGCCGTGCTCATGATGCGACAATCTTGCTCAAGCCTTGCCACATGTCTTCATGCGCGCACCCAGGGCTGGGCCGGTCTATTGCAGGTTGGTGTCTAGTTCACACTCATCCGGGCAGCACACGACCGTTGTGAGTGAGCGTCATGCAACTTGGTCGATCCACGCGGCATACTCCTCCGCGCAAACCATCGCTATCATTGAGTCAAGACATCACAGTACACACAGCTAAAACCTCAAGTAAGAGCAAACGACAGTTTATTAGAGATTATTACGTCGATATGTGCCCTAGTGGCCGCTTGTGTACTCCTTCTAACAAGGCAGTACGCAGAGGGTATCCGGGGTATTGCGCGATAAAACAAATGCGTCCGAGATCCGCCAGTGGTATCAAAACGAGAGAAACAGTTACAGTGGTATCAGTCTAAACAAAGAGTCCGTCGCGATCCACCAAGAGAGAGTGACAATGAGTTGGTCCAGATGCAAGGAGAAATCAAATATGAGAGGGGATATGTGAAGAAGCTTGATCCAAATGTGACGCCTGAATCCGGGTTCAAGATCCAAAGCAGATTTTGGGGGTATCAGTGGCCGGCGGTCAAACAAGGGATTTACGAAGTCTTTGCTTTTCCGTCATTCCGTCGTGGCTGTCGTTGCAAAGGCTGACATCTTCCCACCAAACCTTACGCAGTTGTAGCGACAGTCGGGTTGGCGCTTTTCGAAGCATCGCCCACACTGCTCTCAGCGGGGATGTCGGCTACGACAGGGGCGACGGTCTCTTCCTTCTTCTCCTCAACGGCGGGGGCGGCAACGGCCTCCTCCTCGGCGACGGGAGCAGGGCTGGCAGCGTCCTTCTTGTCCTTGGGCGCCTTGTTACCGGTCGCCTTGGAGAGCGAGCGGCCGAGGTTGCCGAAGAACGACTTGCGCTTGTCTTGCTTGGGAGCCTCGGTCTCAGCGGTGGGCTCAACCTTGGTCTCAGCAATGGGAGCAGGCTCGACGGCCTGGACGGGCTCAGCGGTGGCTGGCGCGTTGGTGTCAGCGATCTGAGGAGCAGCCGCGTCGACCTTGGGCTCACGAGCAGGCGACTTGGCGCGGTCCTTGGATCCGAAGAACTTTCCGAACTTGAAGTGATCCTTCTCCTTGGAAGGAGTAGAGACCTTGGCCTCCTCGGTCTTAGCTGGCTCGGTGGCAACGACGACGGGCTCAGCAACGACAGGTACGCCAACCGTGGCCTCCTCAAGGGGCTTGGCCTCAGCGGCAGTCTCGTTCTCCTTGACGGGGGTGGAGGCAAGACCAGCCTCGTGCTCCTTCTTCTCGGTGGTGGGAGACTTGAGCTTCTCAACGAAGGATCCGAAGATGGAACCGCGCTTCTGGGGCTTGGGCTTCTCAGCAGTGGCGGGAGCAGCGGTCTCGTCGACCTTGACCTCCTCAGCGGGAGCAGCGACAACAGGGACGACTGGCTCGGCGGTGGTCTCCTCAGCGGGCTTCACGACGTCGTTGGCGTTGACGGGAGCAGTGGCGGGGACTAGAAGATGTTAGCACGAGATGATGCAAGTATGGAGCGGATGAGCTTACTCTCGTCAAGGTGAGGAACAACGGCGGGCTCCTCCTTCTTGACCTCAGGCTCAGTCTTAGCAGCATCGGTCTCCTCCTTGGGCTCCTTGTCCTTCTTTCCGAGCAGGCCGCCGAAGAGGCTGGCACGCTTGCCGCGGGAAACAGAGCGGGACTTGCTCTTAGCAGCCTTCTTGCGCTTCTCCTCATCGGAAGAAGAGCTGGAAGAAGATCCAGTGCGGGCAGCGACAGGCTCGCCAGCAGCGGCGGTCTCACCCTCGGCGAGCTTGGGGGTCGCGTCCATGCTCTTCTTGGGGGCGGAGGATGTAGCTCCCGCTAGCGCAGTGGGCTTACCTGCGGGATGTTAGCCTACTGCACCACACAGACAGATCGCCCACTAGTGCCATCGCGAACGCGACGCGACGTGGGTGATTTGGAAAAACGTACCAATCTTCTCCTTGTTCTCCTTGTAGCCCTCGCTCGACTCGATGGTGTCCTTGGACGCCTTGGCCTCGGTGATGGCCTTCTCGACGGCGACGAACCATCCGTCACGCTCGGCGGCGGTGGTGGCCTCGAAGGTGTGCTTGTGGCCCGAGATCTTGAACGCGAAAGCGACGGCGCCGTCCTTGGCGAGGTCGGTGGCATAGGCCTGGGGGTGTTAGACTGTGTTTTTGGATTGAGGAGAATTCAGCATACCAAGTTGAGGACACCGGCGGGGTGCTCCTTCTGGTCGGCGTGCTTGACGAAGAAAAGGAGGCCCTTTCCGGTCTGGCTGGACCAGGCGACAACGGGGTGGGCAACCTCGGGCTTCTCGCCGCGGAGGTACTCCCTGAGGTTGTCGGCGGCAACGGGCTCCTCGCCGAACCAGAAGTACTTCTTGGCGAAGCGGAAGGCGCTGGGAGTTGTTAGTAAACGGTCGGGAAGTCGCCAAATGTGGTTGCACTCACTTCTTCAAACCAGGCGCCTTGTAGCCGAGCGCACCGCTGTAGATGGGCTCGACGACCTTCTCCTCCTTGGCCTCCTCTACGGGCGCTGCGGCCTCGCCCTCGGTCTTGGCGACATCCTCCGTCTTGGGCGCCTCCTCTACGGGCGCGGCGACAACAGGCTCGCTGGCGACAACGGGTGCCGGCGCAGGCTCAACAGTGCCGACAGTTCCAACCTCGGGGTGCTCGACGGGCTTGGGGGCGTCGACGGGGGCAGACATGGTGTGTGGTGCAGTTTGTTTGGGAGAGCGTGCGTGTGTGGGGTTTGTGGGTGCGAAAAGAGGAGTGTTGTGAGGCAAGCTCGGGTTTGGGTATTACAAGATGTACGGAAAGGGAAAGTACGACGCTCGCAAAGTGCAGCGGCAGACAAGCAGGCACGACCTTGTTAAGGATGCGAAGGGCGGTGAGGAGGAAGAAGGATAGAAAATCTCAGACGCCCAAGGAAGGGGAGAACTTTAAGGTGAGGGCTGTTGCTAGGTAGGGGTTCAGGTGCAGGGATGCCACCAACGAAATTGGCTTTCGCGGCTGCACGTCCTCTTGGACGGACCCGCCAGCTGCTAGCCCGCCCGAATAGCACCATTCACCAACGTTATGCACTCTGACCTCTGAAACGCCCGCTGTGCATGCCGGCATCAACCTTTGCTATCGAAGCCAGAGTTGCATCTACTGTGCGTGATCCGGCATCTGGCGGACTCCACGTTGGCGCCCACGCGTCTGATAAGCAGAGAGGTCGACTGACCCTTGGGCGTGGTCGCATGATCCAGCTGCCCCTCTTCACACTTGCCCACGATCGGCCATGTATGTCTGGCAGAGGTTGCTATCTTTGCGGGCTCACGAGACTGATGACGGCTCCAAACACGATAGCCGGCGCCGTCTTGGGCAGATAGCTCGTCTTTGTCATCGACACCCATCTTCACTAGGTGTCCGCTGTACATCCACCAGTATACAGCGTTCGCACCATCAGTACTCCGGGCACAGTAGTAGTGCCCAGGTGAGCACCACTGAGTATAACCGTGATCGACATCGGTATCTTGCATCCAACCCACTCGATGCACATCATCACCCGAGCGCCCTCGAGTCTCACACACCCAAAAGGCGGCTCTACGGCTGGCCGCAGCAGTGAACACCTCCGTCAACACCGCGCACCTCTGTGCCACGCCTCCGCCGTCTTGGTTGCGCCGTCGCGAACTCTGCACAACTCGCACTCTCGCGCCATGCCAAGCCTGTCTGAGCATTCAAGGCTAGACACTTCTAGCGCCTGCACGTAACGAATCGCGGCACGCCACCGCCCTCCAAGCGTGATCCCCGTTTACAAAAGGCGTCAAGACCCTGGCGCCCAAATTGCTAACCTTTGCGCTGGTGCTGGCGAATGCTGCCGAAGAGACTACGTGCCGCCATCTTAGTCTTGATGGCGTTCACGCACGCTTGACTTTCTTTTCTTGCCAGTCCGACTCTGTCGAGGCTGGTGTTAGATCTCTGGTTCTGGCATCTGCATCTGGTATATGGCGCGGTCAACACCTGCACTCCTGAACAAACCAGTCCTGGCATAGATCATCCACATTGGACACCGCCTTGCCACAGCAACGGGTGAAGTGAAAATTGCTAAACCCGGACTGACTCTCAAGAATGGTCGCCTTCATCTCAGATCAGCCGAAAACACCTGGCCAGTGTGACTAGGGCCATGCCGGCTCAATCTTCACCTCACGTGAAAGGGGCGTCTACCACGGGCAGCACCATGGACTAGCCTGCCACAGCTTGCACTTCAAAAACTCTCTGTTACGTATCAAATAATAGTCGCCCATTCTCCAGCTGCCCCATCACCTCGATTCACATCATTGCTGCTGCCAGACCTGAGACGCACAAAAGAAATTCCGCTTGATCTACATGCCTCCTGTCATCTCAGCGGTGGTAGCCCAACATCGCGGTACGCACAGAGCACTCGATAAAACTCCGCAGACGATCTCCCTGACAGTAATTATGACCGTACCCAATCCGCGTCTCGCTCACCGCCACAGGCACTCGGGTGCAGCAAATTTGGCGACAAGAGGCTGACGGGTTCCCGTGCGGCCTTGTGCCTGGGTTGTTCGCAACCTTGTGCACCAAGTCATGTTGCGCGCCGTTTCATGCCTTTGAAACGCTAAATGCCATCCAGAACTTTGCCATATTTACACTCCACACGTTAATCAACATCTGACAAGCCACCATCGTCGTGTCTGTGATCGAATCTCTGAGCCGCTGATAGCCCTGTTGTTGACAATTTATCGTCGCCCTTGCCCCATCGATGAACTGTGGATCTCGCGTCCCTGACTACTCTCGCTTCGTGGCTTCTTCTGGAGCGCGGAGCGAGTTGGCTACTCGAAGACTCCCGGCCGGGCTCCACCACACGAGTCAACGTCGATAGCGTGTACAACTACGGCTACCACGAGCAAGCCATGCGATACTTGTTGAGGTGTGGTTCTCTCAAATCTCACACCACATGTCAGCTACATGGCGTACAAAGTACAAATAGTCTCAGCAGCGCCACATAAATAGTCCTAGTAATCTTCCCCGCACGCCGTGATTGAGCCAACAGAACACTCCGCGGGAGGTCATCCACCATCTTCACTACCAATGCATCACAGCCAACACCCGATCTAACCTAACCATGCACCGTGCGAAACAACAGTATAGGACCAACACCAACCTTACATGCAACCGACAAGATAATAGCGGTCGAAATAAGCTCAAAGCAATGGCGCTCGACTGCCGCTGCAGGGCGGGGAAGGAGGCGATGCGCGTTGGTGGAGACGGCTACCTCGACATCTGCCTTCCTCATTTGGCTGGGTGCACTTTCCGTGTCTATTCCCACAACGTCATCGCCTCAGCCTCGCGGGTCCCTTCTTACCACAACTAGAGCACTTGTCAACGCATGGCGGTGATATATTCTATCGGATAGTTGTGGGGTATCAATTGCTAATGACATAGCATACAGGCTGCCTCTTCCCTCTGTGTTCACATTTTTTCTCTCTCTTCACTTTCTTCCGTCTACCTGCATACTGCTCTCCACGTCCTGAAAAGCAGCGCTCCATTGTCTTTTGCTCTCTTTCCCACCAACATGTGCCGCATGGTCATATCCCGTGGAACCTTTGATTCTCGCCTCTGTACGCTCCTGCCTGTTCCTCAGGACGTTTCTCATCTTCCGCTCCTTCCTCAACACCTCCTTTGACTTGATAATGCGTTTCTTTTCCGCCGGTCTGCCCTTCATCGCCTCATCATAGATATCCTTCCTCGACTTCCCAGGCATAATGATATCATATGCAGACCGGGACCCGAAATCAACCTTCTTGTAAGTAACTTCCCAGTCGCACTCACTCGCCGGTGGTCCAAAGCCATGGGGCCGCAAGTCGAGAGTCGGGAACCCCAGCAATGTTTGCTCGCCTGTCTTGCGGTCTATCCGGAATACGGCAGGCAGCGTGAAGCGCAGATCGGCTGGTTTGAGCAGATCGAAAGCAGCCGTGATGAAGCGATAGGGACTATTTTCTGCAGGTTCAAGCATTCGGTTCTTGATCTCATGGGCAGTGGGTAAGTAATCGTCTTTGCTAAAGATACGCAGCACGATGTTGTCGTACGTAAGTCGATTGGTTAAAGAGATCCAGTAGCGGCCATCGAAGAGTCGCCACAGTTCTCTCTGCGATGGTTTACCCAGACTTCTTTTTGGCGGATAAACGATGTTCAACTCAGGATTTGCTCTTTCCAGCGTTTCAAGCGGTTGCCGGGTAAGCAGCCATTCTCGCGGGTGGGTCAGATCTGGGTTGATGCCTTCTTCTTGGTGCTCGGGCTTGTTAAACGGCGAGGGCTTGTCCCAGAAGCGCCACCACACGTTGTAGACGCAAAAGTTCTTCTTTTGGAGCGCTTCACCCGGTACTACGTTTTCTTCGAGCTCCTCGAGTTCGGGATAGATGCGATAGGCGGATGCGGCGAGTTCACCAAGAGGTGCTTTCGTGGCGGGTGTGACTAGTCCTGCCACGCGCTCAAGCAGGCAATATGCCGTGTTCTTCGCTTTGATCTTGTCGGCTTTGGTGTTTATCGGATATGGCAGGAGGTCGGAGAAAGGGGGAAATCGGACGATAAGACAGCCTGTCTGTATGTCGAGTTTGATGGGGCATTTATCGAAGAGTTTGTCCGCGAGATCTCTGTGCCACTTGATGCGCTCTTGCATATGCTGCGAGACATTGACCAGCGACTTGACACTCAAAGCCTCTGGAAGTTTGTGGTTCTGATATATATGGCGTATAGCGTTGCGCGACGTAAGCGTCTTGATCTGGTTCGTTTTATCTTCAGCCCAAGCTACACCCTTCTCTTCGCACGTCGCAATAAGTCTCGTCTTTTCAAACGTCAATAGAGGCCGCAGAATCTGCACACCTCCTTGTTCGACCTTGAACGGTACAAGCCCGGTGCGATCTGGCTTCTGGTGTTTTCCGCTGTGGTACACCCCATGTAGGCCCTCGCACTCTGGTATCCACTCTCTGCGCTGCATTGCCTGAAGCCCAGAGCGTAGCCTATTGTTCGCCAACCTCATCATAACAGTCTCGGCCTGGTCGTCCGCATGGTGTGCAAGCATGAGGCGCGTAATCTTCATGCTTCTGCATGCTAGACCTAGCGCTTGGTAGCGGAGAGTACGCGCCTCCGTCTCGAATCGCTTGGAGTCGTTGGGATCGAAGGCATCGGGCCATGTAAGGGGAAGAATAGTGATTGGTATACCGACTTGACAATGTTAGTACTTGGCCGCCAGATAAGTATCATAAATCTCACGCTTCGCATGTAATTGCTGTGCCACCCATTTCGCTTCCTCTGTACTCTCCGGTCTTACTTTGTGGTCTACAATGAAGCCATGGGGGATAGGCAGCTTGGGGTCTTCTAGTCGAGACTGTGCGTATAGCGCAGCGAGTGCCATTGAATCGACACCCCCACTGATGGCAATGCCTGTGTCGTACATCAGTCGCGCATACTTGCAGCGAATACGACTGCAACTTACCCAAAAGATTCCTGCCTACATCATCACCCTTCTCTTTCACCAACACACCATCTCGCATAGCCGACATGAACTCATCGTTCCCAATTGGCAGAACGCTCGTAGACTGCGCGCGTCGGAATAGCCCAGCTACATGATTCCGTCTCGCAGTATGGTAACAATGCCCGCATCGTCGGACATTGTTTCTCCACATAAGAAGCACTGTCGACGCTGATGCAAATGCGAAAAGAATGCACCAAACAAGGGGACGAATGTGAGGTTACTCGTTCTGGTAATGCGCGAGATGCCAAACGTTCCGCAGCGTGTTCCGAGGTAAGTGCACGGACATGGAATTTTCTGGAAGGGCAAAGCACAACATCTTCATCTTGCTGTCTAGCTTTCAACCGAACATCTTCCTCTCTCTCCAAGCCCAGCGCACCTATATCCCTTTCTTGATTCTACGTGATACCCCGTCCCCTTCCGTCCGTCAATATGGTAAGCTCTCCCTCCGTTTCCAATTACAACTACTATCATCCACTCTACACGAGCATTCACAACCACCCCACCACCCATCCTCCACCTCTATCTCCACCTCCACGCCCAGCCCAGCTCCCAGCTAACCAATCCCCCCCATAGTCCGCAATCAAGTCCATCAAGAGCATTGCGCCGCTCCTCGACCGCATCCTCGTCCAGCGCATCAAGCCCGAAGCCAAGACCGCAACCGGCATCTTCCTCCCCGAGACAGCCGTCAAGGAGCTCAACGAAGCAAAGGTCCTCGCCGTCGGCCCCGGCGCCTTCGACAAGGATGGAAAGCGCGTTACCCCCAGCGTACAACCCGGCGACAAGGTCTTGATCCCGCAATTCGGCGGAAGCCCCATCAAGGTTGGCGAGGAGGAGCTGAGCCTTTTCCGGGACCACGAGTACGTACACACTATACTTGGAGCTGTGGTTTGAAGATTGTGGGATAGCGGCTAATATGTTATGTGCAGGCTCCTGGCTAAGATCAACGAGTAAATCGGGCATGTGCCATCATCTACCATGATAGAATCAAGATAGATTGGCTTGCGTATCCTGTACCAACACCACACCCGAACATTCACGAAACGCGAGACGCTAGCATAACGGCCGGCGTTCATTTGGCATATCATCTGGCTTGGGGCTATCTGTTTTGGAAAGCGTTTCTTCGATAACATGTATTTACAAGGAAGAGGTCGGAATCAAAAGACACCATATGTCGCGCAGATGTGGGGGAGAAACAATGATATAAGAATCTCTACTCTACCGCACTTCACTTGTTGTCGGGACTGAAAGGTCATATTTCGCATTATTCATGAATCTACTGACATGCTGCAGTGAACAGATCCATCCGGAAGCTGCGCCAGGGACGCCTCACTCCCTCTATAGCCGTCAACGCCTGGGTATTTGAACCAGCGCTTACCACCCTGAGTTTCCTCCAGCGCCCCACGCTCTTGCGCTACCTTCCCCAGGTGCGCCTTGATCATACGAATTGTATGCGCCACCCTGGTTATACGCACCATAAGATCCTGGCGGGGGCTGTTGAGCCGGCGGCTGGCCATAGCCTCCAGGAGCAGGGTAGTTTTCGTACCCTTGCTGGTAGTTTGTAGGGACCGTGTAGCTAGGCTCCGCACCTTGACCTCCAGAGTACTGGCCTTGACCCCATCCATATCCGCCAGAGGGCACTGCGTTGCTGTACTCGGCAGGCGGCTGGTATCCTTCACCTGCGTAGGAGGACTGGTAAGGTTGGAAGTCAGCCCACTGCGAGGGTTGAGGTGATGGCGAAGGCTGGTATGGACCTGGACCTGGTGCTGCCAAAGAGGAAGCAGAGGGTTCATCGTCCATGTCGCGAGTTCTTCCAGAGCTGCCACCGAAGCTGCTGAGCATACCGCCGAGAGGGCCGGGAAGTTTGCTCGTCAATGAACCCAGGAGGTCGCCGGATCCGCTGGATTGCTGTTGATGACCGCCACCGCCGCCATGGCTGTGGCTTTGACCGCCGAAGCTCGACATGTTCACTGCACCGTGGCTGTGACCTGCGGAGTGATCGTGGTCTCCGCTGTGGTTATGTCCAGCCTTTACAGATTCAGAAGACAGGATCTGGTTCAGGTCCTTTCCGTGGTAGTTGCGGGCCCATTGCTCCACGACCTTGAACATGTTGTTGTGTACCTCGCAGTGCGGATCGCGAAGTGCTGGGTGATGGAACACGCGCATACAGTCATGCAGGACCTCGTCGACCGGCACATCTGGGTGGTCCCAAGCGTATATGACGCGGGGCGCGACGTACTGTAGGATAGCGACCGCGACTTGACCGGCGGGTGGGTTCAAGACGTTGGAGAAGTGATCCTTGGACAGCATGCTGTGTGTTGGGTTGGTGGATGTAGGGTCCGTCCAGACCTCAAACTGGTGCTTGGCCGCTGAGTCAATAACAGCAGAAGATCCGCTCTTCAGCTGGGTCGATGCTGTCTTGATGATCGGCAGAATGAAGGGCGCAAGTAGTGATAGCACGAACAGCGTGACGCGCTCGGTAATGGTCTCAATCAGCTTCTCTAAACCAGGGATCTTGGAGACAATGGCCGAGATTTTGCGGACAACGTTGTCACGGAAAACTTGAAGAGGTCAGCTAAGGTCACGATCCTCCGTTCGCGAGGGGTCTTACCTAGAATTGGGTAAATCTTGGGGATAATTGTGGCTGGATCAGTGTTTGTTCCTGGGATGTCTGGTCCTGGTGGTCCGCCCATGGACCCAGGTGGTGCAGCGAAGTCGTTAGGTCCAGCCCTGGACGAGCTGTAATCGCCGTAACCACCTCGCGCGTTCTCTGCAGCTTGAGCATCTGACGAAGCCTGCAGACTCTGTGCTTGGCTGATGAGATCGCCAGTGCCGGGTACTTTACTCAGTACATCAATGAGTCCACTGCAGGCATTGGATTGGCCTCCAGGTCCGCTTCTCTGTCCACCAGACCCGCCAACTGCATCTACGAGAGCAGTGTTCACCTCGTCGATTTCGGTCTGGGTAATGTGATCATTGGCCTCTCCCAGTACCGAGTGGAAGAAGTCAACACCTCCGAACGTGCCTGTTACGAGAGGATAGGTGTGCTTTCCATGGAGGTTGATGCCAGCTTGGACGCCCACGTGAGGGAATACGTTGGTGTAGCCAAGTTCACGCAACACGAGTTCAGTGTAGTTGGTATGGGCTCCGAAATCTTCGAGGCAGTGCAGTCCTTGACCCAGACAGCGAAGCGCTTCCGAAAGGTCTTCGTCCCGTCCACGTTGGCCAGACTGTCCGTGGGTGTAAAGTCGACCGAAGTGGATGGCGCGAGCGAAAGAGTACTTCACATATCCGGTCGAAGTAGCCCAGTTACCATGTTCGTTCGCGATATAGTTCTTCATACCAGTGTTTGGATCCACTGCAAGCTCGGCTTCTGAAACAGGACCTCGTAGACGAGGGTCGTATTTTCTCGCGTCCTCATTGTCGGCATAGTCTTTCTTTGAGGATGTCAGTATCAACACATTCGTATGTCTGCAAACTGCAGGTGCTTACAGGGTTATCTGGGCTCTCGTTAGTATGACGACGCAGAAGAGGCTCAAGTTCGCTTACCGATGTGTTCTTCGGGCCTATACACACCTAGCCTCTCGGCGGTGACCTCAAACTCTCCAGTTGCATAGCCAAAGGACATGAAAGACAAGACCCAGACCAGAACGCGAATAGTTTCTCCCTACGTCTTGTAAGCATGTCGATGGGGGAAATCGCTTCTGCTGCTTTCGCATACTTGAACTTTAGCCAACGTTCCAACATCAACAGCCTAAACCGGTCAGCGCATTCCGACGTCGCACAATCTGTTGGGCTTACTTGTGAGTAATCGCGTAGCCAATTTCCAAAGTACACACGCTACACGTAAGGTCAGTCGTCGTCATCACAGCTACATCGTCATATGGGCATACCTTGATCATGTTACTCTTCCATTTATGACCCTTCAAGCAAGCGACCGTCGCGAGCATATCTTCGATATCGCCATGACGCCAGTTCTTGCCCTCGATTTTCGATATCGACGCGATATTTCCAGCGCCGAAAGCGTCTGCGCCGGCTGGAAGTAGGACGAGGATGGCGATAGCGATAAGCAGCACGTACTGCGAGGAGACTCCCATGATGGCGGGGTGTAGAGCGGAATGAGTAAATGGAAGATGATTTAGCTCAGCGCAGTAAGAGTCTGCGATAACTGTCTGCTGGAGTCAGCTGCACTTACGTAGTGAAAGTGTGGCCCATGATGGCGCAGCAAATGACGCCACAATGCCCCACCTTCTCTCGGAAATCCGGCATGGAGGGGTAGCACAAGACCGAGCCCAACTCAGTTCCTTTCCTTCGCCAACCACGGCACAACAAGAGTGATGACGATACCGCAGTATAATGAAAAGTCGTGGGGGTTTAAAGATACATGTGTCTTTCTCGGTTTGTTCGTTCCATATTGTTGTAGACTGCGCCACCATTCTTCCTGGTGTAGGGCAACCACGCTTGGTCCGCTCACACCAGCT
Source organism: Alternaria novae-zelandiae (assembly GCF_023758075.1). NCBI lineage: Eukaryota > Fungi > Ascomycota > Dothideomycetes > Pleosporales > Pleosporaceae > Alternaria > Alternaria novae-zelandiae. Next base: position 65,610 of record NW_026056991.1, read on the forward strand.
AAGCCAGGCAGGCACGTACGTGGGAATGATACAGCTCGGAATCTTCCGAGTTATTATCGCTGCATGTGTCACACTCGAGCTCAAGGATACATGATCAACCCAACTTCGCAACCAATACCTGAGCTTTGCGTAACACTTCTCGATCCGTCTCAAAGTACAACAACCTCTCAGCCTTTTCATAGGAGTACAAGCCCGACTGAACCCCTTCTTCACCAGACCCTTTCATCTCACAAGCACCTTCGTCCATGATGGCGACATACCACCATATAACCTTGACACCTTGACCATCTCTCAACGTCCGCACGGTAACCATGAAAGGTTCCACCGAGTCGCGCGAGATGCGTGCCACGTCTGGGGCGTCCGCCGCGTCGCCAGCGATAGTGGCTCTGGTCTTTATATCCACTGGCAAGATATGACACTTGTATCCAGTTTCCTCGTATACTTCGCGTAGTGCAGCTTCTTGACGCGATTCTCCGATGTTTCGACGGCCTTTGGGTAGGGTCCATAGATCGGATGCAGTGAGATGGATTAGGCAGATCTTCTGGCGAGTTGGGTCGTAGAGGATGGCGCCGCAGCTTTCGACAAAGTTTTCTGAAGTATATTGCTGGGTTGGGAAAGCTGATTGTGCCATCGTATGAGTAAGGACGGGGCTAGTGTTGAGGAGAACAATATCGAGTTTGTGTGAGTTGTAGGACCGATGCCTAGAGTGCGGCTGAACGGTGGTTGCTCCTGGCCAATGAGACTACAATGGGTAGAAAAGTACCTTCGCGTCTACTCTGTAGACCTTGATGCATACATCTGTCTTAGTTGTCCAGACTAAGGATACCGAAGACCGTGGATGCCTCGCTAGTATAGTAAAGTATGATTACAGAACAGACCTACCAGCTTCGTATACACCTCACACACAGCCACGAGGTAAAACCAGTAGGACCTTTAGCTTATGGCCAAGTGTGACTCTTCAAGATAATAGATCGAATTACGCTAGCCTGTTACAAACAACCTATCCCTATCTAGGGTAGCACGCCGTTGTCATAGGGCGTAGCACTATATGTGTGAATCAGAAACCGCGCAACGCCTGACAACATCACTTCCATCCAAACCGTCCACCATGCTATCCATAGACAAGATCACCATCCTCCCTATCCCCTGGGACCACCCAGACAGCATCCACCTCCGCTCCAAACAACAACTCGAGATAGACGACCCAGACTACACAACTCCGCCCTCAGCCGCCGACGTCCCCCTCTTCCTCATCGCGTATCATGAAGGCATCCCAATAGGCTGCGGCGGTCTACGTCCCCTATCTCCTTCCTCGGAAAACGCACGAGAGAGTTCTGCTGAGATAAAGCGGATGTTTGTCGACTCGCCGTACCGAGTGGGATTAGAAGGAGAAGCCGGGCTACGCACATCCGTTGCGACGATGATACTCGAGAAGCTGGAAGAGGAAGCGCGGAATAGAGGTTGGCCGTGGTTACTGTTGGAGACGGGTGAGCACATGCCGAAGGCGAGGCGGTTTTATGAGAGGTGTGGGTTTAGTCAGCGGGGGATGTTTGGAGGGTATGTCGAGGCTGAGGGGAGTGTTTGTTATGAGAAGTGGGTTGGAGGCTCTGCTTCGTAGCTGTGGAACAGCAAGGATGGCGGGTAAAGGAACGAATGGCCCGAGTTCTGCTAATACTAGAGGTGTTCTCCACGCACGAACAGTGGCTGATGAGTCCGCTCCAGTGTATATACAACGTTGCACACCTTGGGCCTATGAGTCACGGCATCAGCTCTGTCCTCATTCCGTACTTGCCAGTCCGCCTCATCGACCTCGCGCTTATCCACTACACGCCACAAGTCACCGGGGTGTGGAAATGCTGCTCCTTGGGGTATTACGTCCTTTGCAGCTGCATGTAAGAAATAGAATCGATCCTTGGAATAAGACAAAGCAATCCATCGTGCCCCCGGTTTCGTCACTAGCGCTAAATTCACAGCCATGACTACTAAGGGATGAATCAGCTCCGGGGTTTTGGCGGCATCCAGGTCTAGAGGTTCGTAGGAGCGGATGGCTAGTGGGTATGGCAAGGGGACTAGGACGTCGTCTGCGCAGGCAATGGAGTCGCATGTTGACTTGTCCACTATGACGGAGTAGGCTGCACGCTTGCATGCGCGCATGACGGACTGGTAGTCAAGCAGGTCTACGGCGTCCCAGCGCATGCATGCAGCTTCTCCTATGTCCCTTCGCGGATCCTGGTATATCTCCTGTTCCCGGATCTTGCCGACTTCAATGGCGACCTCAGAGTAGTCCAGGTTGTGTATCTGTCGCGGTGCGTCTACATGGGAGCGCAAGTGGTAGGAAAGCAGTGATGTGCCGCAGCCTATGTGTAGAAGTTCCGGCTTGGGCGTGGGTGTCGCATCCAGGGCATCGACGATGTGGGGATCTAGGGCATTGGGGGCCTCTAGCCACTCGAAGGGGTCTGTATTCGCAGCGAAGCGCTCATTCCAATAAGCTTGCGAACCGAACGAGGGTGGCTGTTTAGAAGGCATTGCGAACTGGGAGGCATTGCATTAGAACTGGCTTCAGAACTATAGGCGTGATTAGTTGTCATATCTCCACTAACAGGCTCAAACGTAGATGGTATGGGTTTTAGGCGCGCGATATGCAACCTAATTCACGAGTACAGGAGTGATACCCGTATGGAGGTTTGTTGCGGTGAGTGAAAGTCTCGAGACGCGACGACGCCCAACGTTGGAAAGATTAAATGCGCCGGTCCGAGCGTCCTCCGAGCCTCGATCATTTCTCATCACTCGGACTCCCGAGGCGACGAGATCACGAGCACCACCACCCACAGCCATGGCAACCCTCCAATCAATACCACGCTTTCTCCTACCCCGGGGCCCTCTGCTCCTGCGACCCCAAGCCCGCGCATTCCTCCCGCTACCCTCCCCCACGAGCGCCCGCCATGCGTCCATTACCCCCAAAGGCCTCTCAGAAGAATTCCGAAGACGGCGGGAAGCACAGCAAAGCAAGGGAGCGCCCGTAATACCCCAGCCCGACAAATACCGACCGCCATCGCACAGCAAGCGAGCGCCGAACCGCAATCTCGAGAACAAGATCTATGGCGCGCCCGTATCCGAGGAAGACAAGAAGCGCATGGCGACGAAGAAATACCCCAACATGATGAGTCCCGAGGGCACCTTCTCGCATTGGTTCCTGCACAACCGGGCCATCCATCTCTGGATAACAATGGTGCGATCTCCTCTCCCATGCCACCCTATCACCCCAAAGCTAACCCCGCTCTCCCCACAGGGCATACTCGTCTCCCTCGCCATAGCAGCATGGTACATGGACTTTATCTCCAAGACCGTCTTCGCCCACTTACTTCCCTCGCGCAAAGATTTCCTGCGCCACCCCTTCGAATCCTCGTCGAGATTCATTGAGGTCTACAAGATGCACATGGAGCAGACGTCGCAGCAGTATCAGCAGCAGAGGCTGAAGAAGGCGGAGGAGGTTGAGAAGAGGAAGCAGTATCGGTTGGAGAGGATGAGGGAGGCTGAGCTGAAGGGCGAGGAGTATGTCGAGGATCCGAGGTATTATGTTGGGGAGGATGGTGTTAGGCGGAGGAGGGTTAAGAGGTGGTTTGGTATCTGGGAGTGATGGTGTGGATGAAGCTTCCTGATAAGGGGAGGATCCCAGAGGCATATCTGTGGTGTGAAGTAGGCCGCGCAATGGCATACGGCAGTGTAGGATCTGCGTGCTGAACGGCGTCGAGACGCGCAAACATGGTGGAGAAGAGGTCAGCAAGACGACGTCTGAACCCCAGCTTCATTGAAGAGCTGTGGGTAATTACTATTACGAGGCATGTACATGAAGGTTTGTATACTAGATGGGTGAATCCTGTTCTTCAAGAATCGACAGTTCAAGGACATCTATCATTTCAACATTTCAAAAGTCTCAAATCTCTACAACCGCACATCACCCCCTTCCTCCTCCCTCCTCCCAAACCAGACCTCATCCTCCGGCCCCATCCCCCTCTCCACCCCATCCACCCCACACAACCCGCCAACCTCCGCCGGTACCTCCCAGTCCTCCATCCCCTCCACCCTCGTCGCAAACGCCATCCCCAACCCCGCCTCAGCATGCCAGCCAACGTGACAGTGAAATAACCACAAACCCGGATTATCCGCCACAAAGCTGATCAACAACCACCCATACGCCTCCACACTCGCCGTATCCCTGCGTAGCGGATTCGTCAACTTCATGTGATCGCCAACGTGACTAGGGGAGAGCAGAGTAGAAGGCGGATACCCGTGTCCCTGGGCCAAGACAAAGAATTTGTAGCCGTGCAGGTGGAAGGGGTGGGTTCCGTCATCGAGATTCTGTATCAAGATCGTTATGGTGCGTGTGGATTTGGTTTGGTAGATGAGCTGGTGAACTGAGTCGAAGGGGTGTGTGTCTAGTATGCCCTCTTGCGCCTCCGTCTCGGGTGTTTGTGTTGAGAGCAAAGTGTTTAGAAGCGGTGATGTGGCATTGATGCGGAAGGAACTGTCATTCAGATACCCGCGCGAGAGCCTCCAGTCGCGGATTTGGAACGAGGAGCGCAGGTAGAGGGTGTGGCTGGGATCGCTTTCTGGGGCTGGAACTGCGATGACGGGGGTCAGGGTGGATGTGTTCAGGTCTCGACATTCTACGTCGATGATTTCGGGCCAGTCTTTGCTTGTTGGGATGGGGTTTTTCGTGTCGTCGTCGTCCGCAGAAGAATAGTATAGTACGCCTCTGACTTCTTCTTGTAGTTCTGGCTCTTCGTATGCAAAACAGTGGGTTATCATCCTCGCGCGCATCCAGTACATGCCTTGGTTCTCCTCTTCCTTCGGTGGCGTCACGATGATACTGTATCGTTGCGCAGGATTGATGTTCAGCCGATGGATAGACTGGGGGTGCACATCCGTGCCATCGACTTCTGTGACCTGGAACTCGTGTTCGTCGATCTGTAAGGCAAATTCTGCGAATGCTCCGACGTTGATGATGCGGAGTCGTGTGTTGCTGGTGCGAGATAGGTTGAACAAGGCGTTACTGGTGCCAGAGGAAGAGCAATTTCGATTCGGCAAGTCGGCGCAGTCTCGCATGTTTCTTCCATTGATCAAGGCAGATGGCGGAACAGGCTCGTCGTTCTCGCTGCCAGGGGCGAGGTATTGCATGAGTAGGTCGGAAGAGAGGTCGTAGTAGTAGTCCGATACCATGACTACGCGGTCTTGCTCGTACGGCACCTTTTGCAATTTATCTTTCTCTTCCCCGCCCCTGGCATGGATGATAAGAGGTCCCACCAAACCATCTGACGCCTGCATGCTGACGTGCGAATGATACCAGTATGTTCCTGTTTGCCCTGATACGTTGAATCGGTATGTAAACGAGTGACCTGGGGCAATTGGACATTGCGTCACCCCCACCGTTCCGTCCATCCAATTCGTGCCATTTTGATAGAGACCGTGCCAGTGGAAAGAAGTAGCGTTGATAGCTTGATTCTGAACATTAACAACAAGCTCGTCGCCTTCGTTGCACTCGACAAGCGGTCCGGGAAAGGTGCCGTTGATGAGTATCATGGGTCGATACACGCCATCTGGGTTGAGAATGTGATCGGATACTACCCATGTATACTCTCGGGTCGTAGGTGGTGCGTTGAAATCCCATGATGAAGAGAGTATGTAGTCCTCTTCTGGTCGAAGTCTTGCAGGATGAGCATCAAGGGAGGGGGATGTATCAGTCTGGGTACTTGTCAGACCCCGATACACCAGGGCTATGACTGTGCAAATGAGAAGCGAAACAACGGTGACGGGCCTGATCCATGGCCATCGATGAATGTGATAGTGTGGAACGTCGTGCTTGTCGCTCCAGCGCGGTTCCAAGTGGTTCTCTTGGTCTTCGCTGCCTCGAGATTGGTATTGGTCTGTGGGTGCATGCAGCAAGCCAACTTGCTCCTCAGGCTTGTGCATATTCGATGTAGACGTCTCTTTCATGCCGAAGCTTTGGTTGCGGCCCATCGCGGTTAGCTTCCAAGACTACTCATCAAGTCCCTGCCTGTATTACCAAAGCGTGGTTCGGGGTATATGTAGCAGTAATTGTTGATGATGTTTGGTGTTTGGCGATTTCTGTGTCAAGCACCCCGTCGTCCCTGCGTCGGATCTGATCGTTGTAACGTGCCATGTCGTTCAGGGAGCCTCTGAACACGATCGCCACCAGCCAGCCAGCCGCTGCACGAGTCCAGAAGATCATCACGCTACGCCACCCCACCTGCAGTGTCACTGGTGTCAGGTGTGGCCATACCTTGGATCTGCGGGTCGTACCAGGTTTGCCGAGTTCGTGTCCAATCAGCCCCGCACGTTCACCTCTCAAAGCTATCTAAAGCTTGTCGACCTTCCTAAAAAGCTTATCCTCCCGCATCGATGTGCGAAGTTCTCTCCCTAATAGTGCGCACATGTGCGCTGCGAAGAATGCCATTGGTGGGGATGTGACGGCTATACTGCAGGTCGTCCCAGTGATGTCCAGACCCCTAGGCACTACCTAGCGGAAGCGGCGCCTCATGACCCTGGCAGATGGGACGAAAAGCCCTGAGGAAAAATAGCATGTGTGCCTGCTTCTGTCGTTCCATCCGGCGTTCCTCCGTTGTCTTGACGTTCCTTGGTAAGAAGAATTGCTGGTAAAAGAAGCCGAAAGGGTATGCTAACCAAAACAACAGATTTGTAAAGCGATCATGATTACTCCACTCGTTTCATCTCTAGCACTGCTAGCAATCTTGAACCCTGTACAAGCCCAAAGTACATTCCCAGGGAAAGCCTTCGACCGTATAGCCATAATATGGCTTGAAAACACCGACTACGACCTCGCAGCAGGAGACCCAAACCTAGCATGGCTCGCAAAGAAAGGCATCAGCCTCACGAATTACTTTGCAGTAACCCATCCTTCCATGCCCAACTATGCAGCCGCCATTTCAGGCGACTACTACGGCATCAACCACGATGACATGGTCGCTATTCCCTCCAACGTATCCACCTTGGTAGATCTCCTCGAAGACAAAGGTGTTAGCTGGGGCGAGTACCAAGAGGACATGCCCTCAGTAGGTTTCCAAGGGAAATCGTACACGAACCCCAAAACCGGAGCGAACATGTATGTCCGTAAGCACAACCCAGCTGTGCTGTACGACTCAGTTGCGCAAAAGACGGAGAGGCTGGCGAAGACAAAACCCTTGACCATGTTCAAAGAAGATATGGACAAGAACCAGTTGCCGCAGTGGATGTTTATAACGCCTAACATGACCAGCGACGGTGATTATAACCTGCGCATTCCCATAGAAGCATACTCACACCCACAGGCCACGACTCCACCGTAACAGTAGCAGGAACCTGGACGCGCAACTTCCTCGAACCCCTCCTCACAAACAAGAACTTCATGAACAACACCCTCGTCATGGTAACTTTCGACGAGAACCACTCCTACGGGCAGCAAAACCGCGTCGTGGCCATACTGCTAGGCGATGCCGTGCCCGCCAGCTTAGTCGGCACCACAGACAACACGTACTACAACCACTACAGCGAGATCGCCACTGTACAAGCAAACTGGGGCTTGCGTACTCTCGGCCGCTGGGACGTGGGCGCAAACGTGTTCAAGTTTGTAGCGGAAAAGACGGGTGATACGGTGCGAGCTTGGTCAGGCAAAGTTCCGTTGAGCAATATGTATTTCAATGCGTCGTATGCGGGCAAGTTGAGCAACAAGAACAAGTCGGTTCCCTGGCCTGTGCCTAACACGGATGCGGTGTATGCGGGGAGGGCTGTGTTGCCGGCTATTGCGGATACGTGGGGGAAGCAGGTTGGGCAGTCTGCGTATACGACTGCGTTGGAGATTCCGGATGGCATGCATCCGGAGGCTGAGTTCAAGTAGTCGCGCCCACCTCATACAAGAAAATAAAGAGACAGGGCTGCAGACTACATCAAGACAAAAACCTGCAAGGTAGGTGACCTAACGTCAACGTAGGCTCTAGGATGTTTAGTTTTTTCCTAAGTTGGCGTACGCCCATGAGTAGAATTTTGAAGATCATCGCTCACACTGAGCAAGAAGTACCAATGACTACTGAGCTATTAATCGACGAAAAAAGAATTACACTGTTGGTAACACCTCTTTTTCATCGACTAATAGCCCAGTAGTCATTGCTATCGACCACTCTGATGTACAACATCCCTAGACTGGGCCATGCCCGCTGTATATACCGCTGTCAACTAAACTGCCCATTGTCTGCGCGACGACTTCTTTGCCTCCTCCATACCCTTGGCATCGCGTCGCAACACAGCACCCACAACCTGTATCCTACCCACGTCTGCGTAAGCGCCCTTCCCAATCTCCTCTGGCCAGATGTCTGGATGCAAAATTGTGTACTCAGCGAGCTCCGCGCCTTCTACTCGTTGCAGCTTCTCTAGGAAGATATCATGGCCAGGATTGGCTGTGGACATCGCGACACCCGTGTAAACCACGATGACACCAGTTGACGACAAGATTTTCATGCCTTCTTCTACAATGCGTATGGAGAGGTCGAGACCAAAGCCAGCGCCACCATCTGCGTATATGGGCAGATCCTCGCCGTCTGTACTCGATGCGATGTATGGTGGGTTGCTGACAATCAGATCCACACCATGGTGCTTCAGATCTTCGGGCACGGTCGTGAAAAGGTTCGACTCAGCAAAGCCCACCTTGACGCCCGCCAGCTGCGAATTGACCTCGGCCAGGCTCAGCGCACGCGGATTCAGGTCCAGCCCCAGCGTCTTTGCCTGCGGATATGTCCTCGCCATGTGTATCGCGCCTGCGCCAGCTCCGCAGCAGACGTCTACGATACTGCTGGGTGCGTGTGGAAGGTGTCGGGATATGGTTTGGAGGAAGCCGACAAAGAAGTACGTGTCGGGGCCGCAGAAGACGGAATCGGACGACGCTGGGAAGGAAGAATGGATGTAGTACAGCGAGGAGACGTCGGGATCGCGACTCGGGAGATTGGTAAGGTACAGGTTGGATACGCGGATGGTGGAGCGGTAGCTTTTGTCGTCATTCTGTGTGATCACGCTGGCTTCGTGGAGGCGTTCGAATATGTCGTCGGGTATTATCGATCGGAGTGCTTCTCTGTCACGTTATTAGTACTGCAAGATATACGATACCTCTTCCCTAGACGACAAATGGTGAGCTGTATGACCTACCTAGTACATGACAAGTTCCACCCAAAGAAGTCGTACGCGTTCTGGGCATCTTCCGTCGCGACATTCGAGCGTCTTTTCTCCACTACCCTGCTCTGCGTCTCTGGCGACGGACACACAAAGACGTAGTTCTGCTTGGCTAGATGTTTAGTCAGGGCCTGGTAGGCGATGGTAGTTTCCGACATGGTTGGAGGAGTGCTACACGTTTGTCTCCGCGGGCGACTTCATGGCGTAACGCCTCTGTGACACAACCAACATGGCTGAGTGTCAGTGCACATGGTACCAAGAGTTGACTGCGCCGCGGAGCAGAAGCAGGTGTCAGGGTGACGTTGTTGTTAGTAATGAAGGCTGCGTGAAAGCCTTCGTGGATGTCGTGATCTGGCCTGATCTACCCGAACGAGAGCTGTTCCAGACGCGCAGTGCAGATTGCATGCAAAGAGCCATCGCTTTTTCTTGTCGCTTGTCGCATCGCTTGCAGTCAATGGACAGATTGATGTCGCGAAGACGTTAGCTCCCACGCGGACGGCTCGCGCGCTTTGTGGGGTGCGCTTGGCCTAGCTGCAAGCAGTCTAGTGCTAGATGTCGTCACGGATCCATTTCCCGGCGATGACATTGACATCTCAAAAGACACCGCTGCGTGGTGTTCATCGTCAGCATGATCTACTGTGCGTGTTTGCCTGGGGGCGCATGCTTCGCCACAGCTGCGCTAGGAATACCTAGTCAAAACCCATGTGCTACTCCATAGCTGGAAGAATGGATTACTATTCACACCAAACTCACGCCTGCACATTATGACAGATTACTCATAATGTTTATTCTACAAACTACTACAGCTGTACTCATTGCGTTTCTTGCAGTCATTGCCTACAATGAAATTCGAAATCGTATTGCGAAAGGAAGATCAAGAAGAAAGGATCTCGAAACTCCAGGTAGCCCAACCATAGCGGCCACCAACGATGCCATACCACCAGTGGATGACGGGACTTTGGAGACATCTCCCATCATTCAGACGTATCACTTAATCGATCCCGAGCTGGAGAGATACAAGCAACTTTACTACAAACTCCATCATCTCGAACACCACCCCGAAATCCTACCAGAGTGTCGCGAGCTTCTCCTTGGTCTCCTCTCCTCAACAATCGCCGACGCAGCCAAGGAACCCCACAGCGGAATCTTGACCGTCGAACAATTCTCGCGCGACAGATTAAATGAGTTCCTCAAAGCTAAGGACGTCGACGTTACCAACCGCTGGGAGGAGTACCTTACGCGTCGCAGAGCGGGTGGATCCCGCGAGATGTTCAGTGACAAGGAAGAAGCGAAGTGGTGGCTCAAGCAAGCAGCACCAGTCAAGTACGTCGATGGCGCATGGCTCGGACACATCAACAAGATTAGCACGCCATTCAAGTACCGTCAAATCACCAAGAATGCCTGGCAGGTCATGTCCGAAGAACTTGGGGACGGAGATCTCGCAAAGAATCACGTCCAGGTGTATCGAGAACTGATGGAGGACATCGAAGCTGGGCTTCCCGCTGCCGATTCGGAAGACTTTATTCATCCCCGTCACGATCTGACTGAAGCACGCTGCTGGAAAGCCGCCATGGCACAGCTCACCATCTCCTTGTTCCCCCACGAGTTCCTTCCAGAGGCTTTGGGCTTCAACATGGCGTACGAGAGTCTGCCGCTCCACTTGTTGAAGACCGTCAAAGAACTTCGCGAACTTCGACTAAACCCCTACTACTTCGAGCTTCATATTTCCATCGATAATGCCGATTCGGGTCACGCTGCGATGGCAATGGCTGCAGTTACCAACTACATCGAGTTGGTTGCAGAGCAAGAAGGGGAGGAGGCGGTGCGTATTGCGTGGAAACGCGTACAGGCTGACTACATCCTCGCTGAGGGCTTGCCTACGACTCCCGAAAGTCCATCGCTCAAGGTCCAGGCCGAAGAGCCCTTTCCTCGTACGGGCACAGAGGCGGCGTTGGTCGACATATTCGCTGCAAAGAGCTTTGTTGCTCATAAAATCCACTGTAACAGTCGCCTGAAAATTGGCCGCCGTTCTTTGGTGGACTGGCTAGAGCCGAATGCTTTCAAAGACGCTCAGTGGCAGAAGGAGTTCGTACAAGATTTGAGTAACTGCAAACCTTGGGTCATAAAGGGTGACAGTGAGAAGAGCAGGCTGGTCAAAGAGTTATCATGGGAAGGCAAGATGTTTGGAAGTTTTACTGAGAAGGAGGTGGAAGTCGTGAAAGCGTGGATCGACGAACTTGGCTCGCCCGTTCAGTCTCCGCAGTCTGATCCAAGCGTGTACTTTGACTTCACGGGACAATCTTCTAGTCCCCCGGTAGAAGCCGTGACCCAGGAATTGGACATCCTTACCGACTACCCCGTCCTCGCGACACCAGAACCAACTACTTCATTCGCGACATCTGACATCATCAATCTGAGCATCGACGAATCCCTCATTCTCGATTTCAGCAACCTCAATCTCAGCAACCTCCTCCCATTATGGCTTACCTCACCCACTCTACTTGAAGCACTACCCGCAGTACCCGTCCGCGCTGCTGACATGTTCGGCTCCGCCATCGTACGCGTACTTCGCGCACAGACCGGGTTCAGTGCGGAAGGTCCTGGTGTCGCCGGCATGGACGAAGTTCATCGGACCGACGACGGTCACGCTGTCGGTCTTGTGGAACTTGGCTTGCGCATGTGCCGCAGGGAAGGTCTGCATGTACCTGTCAGCTTGAAAGAGGGTGTTGCTTTAGGTAGTGATGAGATTGTGTCGTTTTCACAGTGGATGGCTTGGATGGGCATGCGATGGCTGACACACCGGGATGTGCTAGTTGGTATGGCTTGGGCGTTTATGGAGATGCATGAAGCGCTGGCTAGATGGCAGGGAGACATTGCATTGTTGGATGAAGAGAGTCGAAACGTACTGCAAGAGATCGCGGTCAGAGAGCGAACAGGGCTTGATGTCTGCAGAGAAGCGATATTCCATGACCAGAAGCGCACAGAGGAGTTTAGCAGAGGTCTTTTCACAGCAAGGCGAGCGATCAAATCATGTTTCACATAGCAATAGTTGGAAGAAGATCATGTGTAGAACTAGGCATCTTACGATACCCATGAATTCATTTGTTCAAAAGGTGGCCCTCAGGGCTAAAGCAAAGAAGCGAAATCAACAGCCAGACTATTTACAACTCTCCAGCTCAAAAATGTATGTACAATGAAAGACTTTTTAACAAGCCAAAGTAGTCGCCCTCTACTTCTTGAGGGTAAGGAGACCGGGCCTGTAGGGGAGACGGTCGTAGTCGCCGCCGGCGTTGGGGTTGCGGCCCTGGTACAACAGCTGCAGGTTGCAAGGGTCGACGGTCATGGTCTCGTCGTTGGTGACCTTGACCAAGTCTCCGTGGGAGATGTCGTTGGTCCAGGTGGCACCGCTGTTGGCCTTGCCGGCGAAGGGGTTCTGCTCGGTAGCAGCGTTGGGGGTCCAGCTGCCGCCGAGGCTGGAGGCAGTGAAAGAGCGGAAGTAGCGGCCACCAGAGCCGACGGCCTCAACGATCATGAGGTACTTCTTGGAGGTTCCGCCCTTGACGGTGTAGACCTGGACAGCCTCGAAGAGGTTGTTCTGGGTGTCGCTCATGACAACGGTGGAGGCGGTGCCGAAGTTGCCGGGGAAGTTGCCCTGGGGCATGCTGGAGCGGTAGATCTTGCCGTTGTCACCGGCGAAGAACAGGTACATGTTGGTACCGTCACCGATCAGGGTCTGGTCAATGGGACCAGTGCTGGAGCCAGAGATAGTTCCAGAGAAGAGGGGCTTGGCCGCACTCCAGCCGTTGGCGTTGGTGGGGTCGGAGGAGGTCTTGTAGGAGAAAGCGGTAGGTCCCCACTGGTAGGCAATGACCCAGGTGCTCTTGGGCTTGAAGTAGAAGAGAGTGGGTGCGACGAGGCCCTGGCTCATGGCGTTCTGGGGAGCAGATGCGAGCTCGTTGAAGTTGGAGACGACGCCGAAGTTCATGGAGCCGTACTTGGAGCCGGTGTCGTGGTTGGTGGCGTAGACGAGGTGCTTGCCGTTGACCATCTGGGTGGTGAAGTCCTTGAGGTTGGCCCATCCGGCCTTGGGCTGGGCGAGAGCGTTGGATGAAGTCCACTTGTAGCTGGTGGGAAGCTGGCAAGTCTGGGCTGAAGCAGTTGCGCCCAAGAAGGCGACTGCGACAGCGGGAAGGCTGAGGTCGGTAGGAGTGAAACGCATGGTTGCTGATGTGTGGAGAGACTGTTGAGTGAGTGAATGAGAGACTTGGTTGTGTAGTGAGGCCTTACAGACGGACAGCAACAGGATACTTATACCTCCAAGCCTGATGTCGGACCTACCAACCCACAACGTACACAGCCTGGCACATCGTCTCCACTACGCAGACCACCTCATTGTCTCGACCGATCACATTGGCCTCGGTCATAGCTCATCCCGGCGCTGGAAATTGATCTCCATACCGTGGGTCTGTTTGCGGCGTAGTATATTGTTCCGTTGTTGTGGGTATATTAATGACATGGTGTTTCAAGGGAATTGGCGTACCTGCGCGGACACCAATTCTCCGTAATGCGGGGATTACCCGGCAAAGGGATGCCATGCCGTTCTGAAGCCCGGTTGGGGAAGGCGCCAAGTCGTGGTGGGTAATGCTTGATTTCCATGCAGGCTTATGCGGCAACTAACGGTCTGATCGCTAGGGCTGAAGGCTCTATTTTGACGTCTTTCTGTCTCTGCGATTGGTAGCAACAAGGCCATGCAACCATTTTGTTTCAATGTTTAGACGCGACAGAGGGTGGACAACTGTGTTGATTGCTGGAAACAAAATCTCGGCGGTATTCCCACAAATGTGAGTGGTAGTTAGCTTTGTGATACAGAAACTGCCACCGGGTGTTTACCAGAATCCACTAATCGCGCCACTCAAGGTTTAGTGCCCGCTGTGACCAGATGTCAAAACACCGTGAAACACCCGGTGGGCGGAATCTAGAAGCAGGTGCAGAAATGTCGGTGGCGCAACAATGCTGGTGGTGGTCAGGCCAGCGTTTGAACGATTACAGGCAGCTCAGACGGGATCTTAGCGAGGTTGAAGTTGTTGGCAATGCTTATGCTGCGGCGCATTGATGCCCACCGTCCTGACATTGACACTACACTACGTCAATGGATGTGGATCTTTGTTTCGTTTCAACTGCGCGTAGCACAGGGGAAGATAACGACCGCTTTTGCACTGCCCTGGAGTCGGTGAGTGATCTCGAAGCAGTTCATTCCGGTCGCGCATAGACCATGAGTCTGCTGTAAGATTGTACGGAGTGCGTTCTAGATGGAGAGGACGTGGTCGCCGAGTACACCTACCACCTACGCTACTGATATCATTCCAAGATTCGTATGAAGACGAGGCGGTAGGGTCGGTAGTTGAGTCGACTCGTGGAATTTCTTTGCCCGTGAGTATGAACAGCGGTGGTGTGTGGCGCCACCGACAGTGCTGGCAGCCAAGTCACTTAGAACGTTGCCGAGGAATCAAAGCCGACCAGATGACCGACTCAATGTGGACTAGTAGTACAAGTCGTAAGCTGAGCGCAAGGGTCGGCACGAGGACTAGGGCTGTATATTGAGCAAGTGAGCCCCTTACCGTGTTGACAGTTATGGCGAATTCCTGCGACAGTATCTCTCTGAGCGGTATCTTGACTGTATCTTGACACACAACTCGACAGATGTCATCGTACATTCGGAAGCACGGAGCCTATCTTATGGGTACCTTCCGAATCCACTGTACCCCATACCAAGCCTGTAGGAGCCGTGTAGGAAGCTGGGCATCCCAAGACACTAGGCATCTCCCGTGGCTGCAGGAAACGTTCCCAAGACGGATGTTAGCATGGTTCTGGCGCTTAAATGCCCCGTGGGGAAGTAATATAGTTGTCGGCAGTCGCGTGGTTTTGATGATATGTGGCGTCTTGCCCAGAGACGGAATATTCAACGCCGCCCGTTGCGTCCATACTGAGACTCAATCGTGTTGTGGGTTGGCTGACTTGACACGTCTGCTAAGACTCCTCGTAAAGTAGACAGCGAGATTAATTCCTCGGTGCATTCGCTGTCCGACGAGATGGCAAAATGTCCATATTGGCCTAGGGTTTGTAGGTACGGGATACAAGGACAAGGAATATTTAGCCGTCGTGAGTTCGTGCAGGCAAACTGACGAGCTGGTCGGCTAGGAGTGCTGCACATTCTGGCTGAGATGTCAATTGTACGGTATATGTGCGAGGCATGATTGGGATGAGGAAGGAGTGCAAGCTCTTGTCTGAGTTGTAGACGAAGCGAGTGCTGACTCAGCCACTTCCCTATTCGGAATGCATTCGCTGAGGAAGTAGCGAGCTTTGCGCAACCTTTGTTTCTGGCCTCTGACACTGCAAGCTGTCGATTACACAGGCTCTTACTTGGTCGGAATGGATATTATGTTGTGATTGGAAGGTCGTTATATCATTAGCAGATGTATAATGGTTTGGCATTACAGGCATCGCATACCCATCTATTTAGCCTCATGATGAGCCCCTCTCACTGGAATTCGAAACTGCCGGTAACAATTACACTGTGTTGGAAAGATGGCAGGATCGCAGAAGGTGCTGCTACCGCCTAAATCCTGCAGCTTCACTAGCATCGACGGAAAGTGCTCCTCTAGTACCCCGGCCTTGTTCCTGGACGAGTCGAGGTCCCTCAAAACTCAGATGTCTGAGTGCTGGCTATATGGATGAAGCCGGGGTTTTCATGAAGCCATACACGTCTTCATCCATGATGAAATGTGACCAGAACCGTGAACGCAATGTGTTTCGAAGATGTAGTAGTTGGAGGGCCGTATACTACAAATCTGTCAGTTGAAGAAGCGCAGTGGAAGTAGATATACGCACTCGCATGTAACACTCAATGTATATATCCACTCAGGCAACTTGCTCTTGCCACACAAACACTCGCACGCGCGTCTGCGCGCCTCGGCTGAGTACCCCGCACGTGTCCTGTGTATCGCATCCGCGTCGTGAACGCCTCAAAGATAGACGCCATCGTCACGCTCAGGCGCCGGCGCATCACCATTCCTCTGTTCTTCAGCCGCGGTACCATTCGTCGCCGGAGCCACGCTGCCGTTGGTGACCACACCATCAACATTCTCCTCTTCCCTTGGCCTCCACGGCAGACCCCTCACATCCCTGACCTCGTTCTTGATCGCCTCCCTCCGTTCCTCGAACCTCTTCATGACCTGCTTGTTCTCCATCAGCGCCTCGTAGCAGTCGCGGTCGTCGTTTTCGCGCGCAAACTCTTCGAGCTGCTTGTTGCTCGATTCAAGGTGTGTGAGTTGGTTCGTGAGCTCAGAGTACTTGGCGAAGAGCGATTCGACGGAGAGGTCCTCGAGGGCCTTGGAGAAGCGAGTGAAGGTTATGGGGGCGGCGTCGGCGGACATGCTGGGTGGTAGTTCGAGACAAGCGCGTGGTCTGAGGGTTTATTGGGTTCGCAGCAGTAGCCGGGACATCAGTTGGACTGTGAAGTTGGGGTGTGTGAGGTTTGGTGGGTAAGGTTGTGGTGCAAGTCTGTGTGGAACATGACCGCATCTGGTGGGGCAAAAGAACGAAGCTACCCCGCCATACTGCTGAGCTGTTGCCTGAGCCCACTGTATCATCCACCGCACTTGTGAACGGTTGCCTGGAAGCAGTTCAAGTTCTATCTTCGTGATAAATCAGGCTATAGGCGTGTTATTTTGTGGAAACTGCATCAATCAGTAAAATACATGATTTTCCGGCACTTTGGCGTACGAGCTCCTCCAGTCCACCTGCCATCAACGCTTACTAATCCAATTCTAGGGAGTGGTTAACGCGCTGGCCTGCTAGTCCTTCACCGGAAAGTTAGCCAGTTCCTTCGGGAGCGTGTGTTCGAATCACACAGGTGTCGCAACAAACCGATTTTTTTGCACATGGAAGAGACATCCCGCAAGGAGAACATCTCTTTTTGGTCTGCAAGATCCTGATAATAGTAATTAAGCCCTACGACACATTCCAGGTCTGTTCGGTGTTGAGAACTAGCTTTTTGCATTTCCCGTAGACGTGTATTCTGCTAGCCCTCCCCTAGTACACAGAACTCGATATTTCAGTTCGTGTATTCTGGTAGAATGTAATACGTGCCCATTGCTTTGATACATACTTCCACTATCTTCCAGGATTCATACCAGGCATCAGATCCGGCTTATCAAGCACCATACCCCGGAGCAAGACTAGCTGCCTCAACCCCTCCCAATCATCACCCTCCTCATCGCCCCGTCTCCACACTTCCTTGAAACCCCATGCGCATGCAATACGATCCAATGCCGCCCGCTCATCTTCCCTTATGTATCGATCCAGCAGCGGGACACCAGGCCGCCAGACCACTCGGTCGTGGTGATCGTTGTATGTTGTGAGAGCGACGAACCCGAGCGTGCCGGTGCACAAGACATACGTGCTCATGCCCATGAAGGCGTACAGCTTGAAGGTCCACGGGTCGATGAAGCCGCTATAGACAGAGAGTTCCTGGGCGATCATGTAGAGAGCGAGTGGGGTGAGGCCGACGAGTACCCCCGGTAAGCCCATCTTTGTGAGTATGCGATGCCGCCGCCATGCGGGAGCGCGGTAGGTGTGGTCGACGACATCGAGGGCCAGTGCTAGGTCTTTCGCGTCGATGGCGGCCGTAAGCGCTTCGTCGGCGAGATCAGCTGGAATGACCTGCTTAGCCGACTTGGGCGAGGGCTTGGAGAACTTGGGTGGTGACGAGCCTTCAACTGGGACCGGTTTGTTCGCGTAGAGGTAGAGTGCCTCGGGAATAGTCTTCGGTCGGGCAAGTAGTCGCTGCAGGTGGATGTATATAGCGAGGACGTTCGGTGATAGGAAGACTTTCTCGTGCTTTAGGAGACGCTCGGCGAGCTTCGAAAGATACGATGGCGAGGGCAGGGCATCCAGTCCCAGCATTTTCGAACTCTTTCTTTTCGCCGTCTCCGCCATCTCCTCCCCGTCCAGTCCAGAGAGTATGGCGCCCGCTGAGCTCTGCCTTATTGCCGCCTTCTGTAGTTGAGGCTGGCGCGCGCGTATGGCAATGGCTTCTTGCGCAATGCTGTCCAGTCCTTCAAACGCCTCCATTATAACGTGCTCCTTCTCGACCTTGGGTGAATTGAATGTTTCCTGTATTCGCGCCTCCACTTGGGCAAGGTGACTCTTCAACGCCGCAATTCTGTCCGACGTATGTAGGCCGCCATCGTCGCGCGTGTCAATCGCTGCTGCCGTCCGAGGTGTTGTCGCGATGCCTCGTACCGGTATACGGGGTGTCAGAGTCGTGGTTCGCGCGTTTTGCCGCCGTATCGAGGGTGTTCGGAGGGAGGATGCGGAGAGGAATGCGCGGCGGCTTGCAGGCTTCTGCAGTATGTAGTCACACAACTGACATACTGGCCGCGACTGTGCGCGCATTGGCAGATTACCAGGCTTCATGGCGCTGGTGGTGGTATCGTGGGATGCGATCACCAAGTCGTCTGCAGGGCACGTTGCTTAGGTGTTTGGGTGGGAAGCGATTAAAGTTGCTTATCGATAGGACCGCGACTGAAGGTGGACACTCAAGTCCTAGCAGTATCACGTAGCCTCCATGCTTAATTGGCAGCTGCAAGCAACTTCACTTTGTTAAAACTAATTATCTCAAGGGACTATCCCCTGTCCTAGACGCGGAATGAGCCCTGGCATCACGGGGCGTCGAGACGATGCAACGTCCACCTGTACCCGAGGCCTACAGCTATTATCCAGAGCTTCGGTCGTGATAGCCGACATCCAGGGACGTGTACGAATGAAGAGTGAGCCTTGTACCCTTGTAGTCGATATCTACTGCGGATGGACGCCTTTTGATGAGTCACCCGCAGGCGTGGCTAACGAATCGTACCTCGCCTCGTAACGACTGCCCTTGCCTCTACATCATCTGCGCAACCGTCTCGCCAACGTCTGGGTCTACCTAGGTATGGTTCTTTATAATACAGACGCGCCAACAATGTATCGGCAATTCGAGCAAGCGCGAGACTGCGCTGAACGCGAGCTCAAGCAGTAAGTGCTGCGACAGCCGTCAGCTTCCAAAGTTAATTACAGCCATAGAGCCAGCCTCAACTGTAAACTTCACCTCCGGAGTACCGCATCATCCGAGGATGGCGTGGAAGAGAGGCTGCGTCGCTATGATCACTTGACCGATGTTTTACATGCAGCAATTATTCGCTACACGAATGCTGCAAACATGGACGTCGTCGCACGTGTTTTGAACTTACCGCGAGAGCTGCGGGATAACATCTACACGCAGTTATGGCAACCTGACGAGAAACAGGATCCGACTCGCAGTGTAATCTGTTGGTGGGAACTATTCCATGAGCCTTGGTTCAGCGTAGATCACGATCCAGACACACCAGCAGGGTTATCAATGCTGTACATGAACCTTCGGCCGCCTCATTTCATCGACAAGACTTTCGTAGGACTGGTGTTCGCTAAAGAGGCTCTCAAGCTATTCCGAGATGTCGTTGGCAAAGACCTGCGCCCAATTGACGACAAGGATCCCGTGGCTGAATGCCTATTGCTCGACACTTCCGTGGCGGACTTTGTGAGGAGAGACGCATTTGGTGTTGGATTTACCATGGAAGAGTTGGCAAGGAATTTGGATCTGCGTGTGACCTTCCAGTGTGACGCGCTGACTGACAGCGAATTCTCCGAGATTCAGGAGAGCAAGACACACGATCAAGGCTCGCGCACGGCGGATGCAACGGCGTATACACGAGAAGACTATCTTTCAGAGATCAATGATGGTGTCACGGCTTTGCTGGACATTTCACACACTGAACGTGTTACTACTCACAACGAACACCGTCGCCATATGCAGACCCGAGCTAGAGTTGTTACCTTGGCTATAA
Source organism: Alternaria novae-zelandiae (assembly GCF_023758075.1). Classification (NCBI taxonomy): domain Eukaryota; kingdom Fungi; phylum Ascomycota; class Dothideomycetes; order Pleosporales; family Pleosporaceae; genus Alternaria; species Alternaria novae-zelandiae. Next base: position 85,766 of record NW_026056991.1, read on the forward strand.
GACAAGAAGAAGACTTGGGCCCGGGCTGGGATCATGGTTCACTGTTCCTGAAACTTGTCGCTCGCACCTACCATGGGCTGAGAGCCAAAGGTTTCGTAGTCAAAGTCGAGTATCATAGCGAAGAGGTCGATCTCAAGGTATTGTTTGAGGATGACGTCTGGACATGGACGGAAGATGAATGGGAAATCAACCTCTTTAGAAAGAACATGATATCATACGTACAAACGTCCGGCAATTCATCCCAGAGGTACGTTTGGGCACAACTCAGGGACCATCTGTTTCGACACACAGACCAAGACGATCTCACCGCATGATTGTACGACTGCGTGCGATGAATATAGATGCATCAGGTGTGCATCGAAGGCTCGGGATAGACTTGGAAAAGGGCCATTTCGCAGGTCTGACATACGCCTGGCCAGCCAGGAATGGACCCGCCACGTCGATGCCGACGCATGCCAGGTATCTTTGATTCAGTTCGTCAGCTATTCTGCTTGGATGGTGAGTCCGCATCCATTCCCGGCTCCTGCATTTCGCCCGAAAAATCTCCACTTCCGCCCACACTAGCTCCATCAACCTCACTGCTCACACTACCCCTACTTTCTCCAAACGTCGCAGCAAACTGCACAAGCATATTACCATGCTTCACGCTATCAACAATGTCTCTCGGATCCACACCAGCCCTGATTCTCGCCAGGATCTCACTCGCTTCCTCATCCGGCAGCGACTTGAGCATCTCGAACAACTCTTCCAGGTCTTGATGTTTACGTTTCGACTGAGTGTTCTCTGTTTCCGTGTACTGGCACACGGAATCGCGGGACGTGCATTCACTGCAAATGGGACGGTCGCCGTTACACTATGGGTTCAAAAGATCAGAAGGCTACTTTGCTGATGTTGCTTTATATACATGCAATGTACTTGGTCTGTCGGTACCTTGGTTTTACGACTTCTGCAGGCTGCACAAGCTAGAGAGACGCGAGCTCGCTTCGGTTGCGATGGTGGAGCCTCTACTCTCGGTGAGGCTGCAGGGAGGAGAGGGCGTAGAGGGCGTGCCGCAGCACTGTCGCCGGAAATAGCTGGACTGGTCTGTTGCGGTTGCATTACGCACGAGACGGCGCCTAACGGAGGTTGCTTCCTTCTTCTGCTTAGCAGAAATCTGCAAGCAATCTGCCAATCCAAAGGAAGGGGAGGCTTCAAGACAGATTCCTACGCGTGCATAAGGAAGAGGATAGGATGCAAACAGTCGGGGGCAAAAAAGGTGCGAAGAATTGAGAAGTGAAAGGGAACCGGAGAGTGCACAGAAAGGCACACCCAGTTCAAAGGAACATTCGGAAATTGGATTGACTGTACTTGTACAACTAAAGCCGACTTGGTTTATCAGAAAACAATACGACTCACCCTCGCAAAACATCAATATTACCCACTCGCTCCGCCCGCTTGCGGACCAAACGTCTTCTCGATTCGAATTCCTCGATCTTGCCACAGCTCTTGCGATACCTCACGGATATGTAAGAACGTCGCTAACCACGCTATCCGCCGATCGCGTGGCCTGTAGCGTTGCCTTTCGCCACCGGGTCATGGACCCTGCATACGCATTGTTGCAGATGAACTAAACCCGAAAAGTTTACTAATGGGGGTTTCACTTCTTGGTCGCCCCAAATGCGATTGTTGGGATGGGGGCTTGTTTCTGGTTATGGGTTTTTCGGCACTGTTAGCTGGTAGTTTGGCGTGTGGGCAGTGCGGTCCGTGGAAATGGGACGCGGTTGATTTGCCCGATGTCAGTTGTATTGGGTGGTAGATGTGGGTGCGTGTGCCGCAGTGGGGCTTTTGGACTACCAGGTACTGTGACTGCTACTCATGGTGCTGTGGTATATCGCCGATTGTAAGTAATCTCTGCGACCTTCTGGTACTGGCGAGGGTGTGTTGGCGCTGATGCTAGGTTATAAGCGCCGGTTATAGGCATTTGCTCCTGCCTTGCACTGCCTAGTCATAGCATGACTTTTCAATGGAACTTGAGACACTACACCTATATTCGCAGTTCGTTCTAGCTTTCTGCTAGACTAATCCTACACCCTTCTCGGATGACAGGCTTGGTTCGGATCGGAAGCTGCTGATCTGCAAGACCGAATCCACCGCTCGCGAGATTTACCTACCTAGTTGTTGTTCCCGCCGCCAGTGACACAAACAACGAGAAGGATGCATGCACAATGTATTGAAACCGGTATCATCTAGACAAGAAGACTCCAAGCTGCAAGCGCCAGCAATTCCAGATCCACTACAACAAAGTGTCTCTCACCAGCATAATCGTACCAGCAACACCCCTTTCAATCACCACCTGCATCATGCTCTGCCCACCACATTAGCCACACCCACGGAATCCAAATCCAAACCAATCCCCTGCGCTGATTTACACCCATCTTAAACAGGCAATCCAATTGCGTCAAAGAAAAAAGGTGAAGCCATCCCACACCGGCGAATTGTTCCGCGGAGCACCGCCCCCAAATCGCGATCACTATCCTACTCCCAAGACCGCAGTCACACTACGCGAGGATGCCGCAATCGGATCGGGAGACACGTTGGGCCAATGAGGAGCTAAGATTGCGTCGGGACGACGCCCTAGTGGAGCGCGGAGGTTCGTGCCGCTCTTCGCTCACAGACCCAAGGCGAGGGGAGCTAGGGCCAGGGTGGAGTTTGCAGAAGTAGAATGTGGGGACTGTTGTGGCCTGTTTGTGGGCCGATGGTTCATGGGTTTCTCGATGTGTTTGTCTTCGTAGCGTGATGTCTGCGATGGCGAATGCCGTGAAGTGGACGGAGGCCGGCTTGGCTGCTTGACGAAGCTGGCCGCCTTGTTACCGTTGGGGTGGTACTGATTATTTGTAAGCGAGGATATCGTCGATTGTGGCCATGCTTGTGGTTTGGAAACCTTGATGAATAGCAATACTAGAAGGAGATATGTACTGCTAGGGCATCAATGTTATGGTATTAGTGTAGAGCAGGCCAAGATTTCCACTGTACGAGCTTTCGATTGTTCGAGTACTTCGTTGCGAATGAGCGAGTCAGTATTCACTCATGGGTCGCGAGTCAACGACCTGGAAATTTCGGCGTTACTATGCTATAGAATCCTCGTCACAGGACATGAAATATCTTCCTGCAATATTGTACCCCATTCCGCTTGACCTGAATCATCACCACCTCAATATTCAAAGTCATCATCAGCACTCGGGCCTTTGCTTTTGCTGACACTCTCCTGCCTCTGGTACATCTCAGCAATCATGCGACTTGAGCTTGCTTGATCAGGCTTCTTGTCGTCTCTCTCCTTGATGAATCGGGGGAATCTCAGACTGACGCCCTTGCCGCCACCAGACACCTCATCTGCGGCAGCCCTGTATCGTGGAGACAGGGTTAAATCGGCCGTCTTGACTTCCCAGACATAGCGCGGCTCAAACCAGACATCGGGCTGGTCTTTGTTGCCGGTAGAATGGGTATAGAAGGGTTTAGGGCGGTCGATAACGATCTCGGAGAGCGTCTTGTGGAGAGTCTCAAGAATAGCTTCCGAGAAACCGGTACCGATGTTGCAAACAGTCTCGTACTTCTCCGTCGAGGGGTTGTAGCAGGCGAGCAGGAAGGCGCCATACCAGCTTGTGCGCTTGCCCTTGCCGTAATAGGCCCCCAGGACAACAAGATCCAGAGAGTCGCCCACACCGGCAAGATAATCTTTCTTGACCTTGAGCCAGTTCTGCGAGCGCTTGGATGGCTCATAGTAGGACTCTGGTCCGTCCAGCATCTTTACCATGAGGCCTTCGCAGCCTTCCTTGACAGAGTCCTCAAGAAGAATTTGGATCTCTTCCAGCTCGTTGGTGTTGCCAAACTTGGCGAGTGCAAACTCTCCCTCAACAGGTATGAAGGCTTCGTTGAGATGTTCACGACGCTCACGGAAGGACTTGGTCACGAGAGCCTGCGATTGTTAGCGACGATGCAGTAAGTAGGAATCAAGAAGCTTACCTCGCCATTCAAGTAGAGGAGATCGAAAGCGAACACGCAGACCTTGACCTTTACGTCCTCGACCTTGACATCTTTCCTCTTTCGCGTCATGAGCTGCTGGAATGGCAACACCTTCTTTTCCACCATATCCCAAGCAACCGTCTCGCAATCAAGAACGAAGCTTTGGGTGCCTTCCTTGACCCAGGTAGGCAGCTTGGCCAGGATATCAGGGTACTTCTTGGATAGGTCTTCGGAGTTTCGCGAGAAGATGTTGGAGACGCCGCGGTCGCTCTTGCCGGCAGTTGGAGCTGCAGTAGCCAACTCCATTTTCGCGTCGTGCGAAACGAAGTGTATCTGAGCGCGCTCGCCATCATACTTGTACTCGCATGTGAAGTCCTTGCCTTCAAAACGATCCAAAACTTCTGTGATTGACTTTGTTGGTTTGGCAAGCATAGGTTTGAGCGGTACACCAGGCTGCAGGCGACAGTTCTCTCGTAGGTTCATGATACCGTGCTCAAGCATAGCGGGTATGATGACTTCGTAGCTGGGAAGCTCACTGTAGACTGTCTTCAGCGTAGCCTCGGCCTTTGCCAAGTCTTCAGTCGATGGCGTCTTGCCCTTCTGTGACATCTCGTGGAAGATCATAGCTTGCGCGACAGCGACTACCACAGTCTTCTCAGCAAGACCCAATCGAAGCTTTCCCTCTAGTGTCCGGACGATGAACTTGGCTTCGCTAGGTCCACCCTTGTCCTTTTCAATGTCAACATGCTTGCCCGAGTTGTGCGCATCAGCTGCCGATAAGAGCTTCTTGATACCGTCCACCTTTCGTCCTTGAGCACCTTGTCCTTCAACAGTAGCAATCCCCATGAGGCCCTTGCGTACGCCTTCTATTGTCAAAGCCTTGGGCTTGAACATGGTAGGCTGTTTGGATCGACTCTTCGCTGCAACAAGTCCAAGATCACCAATCTCGTTCTGGTCGCTCTTGATCTGTTGTAGGTTTCGGCCAGTACTCTCGGAGACAGCCTTCATAATCAGAGACTCGCCGATACCGAGCTCGATGCCTGCGTAGTCGGCTGCGAGCTTGTTCACCATGAGCATGACGGTTGGGAGCATGTCAGATGGTGTCAGTCGCAAGACTTGGCGGAGGAAGAGCGAGCAGTGGGCGAGAATCTCCAGGCGCTTCGTCGTCATTTCGATCTTCGAGAACGTTGTGCAGAGTGCGGCGTATGGCACGGGCTCACCCGGTTTCCAATCAGGATATGGGTCCTTGGTGTTGGACGAAAGCGTTGTTTGAACCTTCTTTCTCGCCTTAGTCTTGACCTCTTCTGGCTCCTCCTCGGAGCTCACGATCTCTTCCTCTTCCTTGTTTGAATCGGCATCATCCTCGGGTACAGGTGACGATTTCGCTTCTTTCTTCTTGCCCTTCGCGACCTTTGCCGGCGCTGACACTTCCTCGTCGTCGTCCTCTGGTGTTGCAGCTTTCGGTTTAGCAGCCGCCTTCTTCGACTTTGCTGGTGCTTTGTCGGCCTTTGGCTTCGCAGCTGCTTTCTTTGGCTTCTCCTTCTCCTGCGCTGGCTTTCTCCGTTGTCGTTTTGTTGGGGGTTCTTCTTCGGATTCCTCCTCTTCCTCTTCTTTTATTTGCCTCTTCCTTCCAGTTTCGGAGGTTGTACTGTCGACTTCCATCGCATCATCATCCGTCTCTACCTTCTCCTTGGCAGGTGCCCTGACGTCTGCGTCTGAATCGACATCGTCATTCTCTTCTTTCTTCACCTCTTCTGGCGATGACTTAGGTTCCTCCTTGGCCTCTACGTCTTTCTTTGCAGGCTTCGGCCTCGTGGAGAAGGAGAGTTTCGACTGTTGCTTCGCTGCGTCGCCGTTGGGTTTCCCGAAGAACTTTCTGCAGAGACCGTAAGCGTTGTCCAATTGGCTTGTAGGAGAATTCCAATGCCGTCGCCGCACCCTAACGTAGTCTGAGAAGACTTTACATACCCGAGAGTGGCTTGCTTCGGAGCCATGGCTACGAAAGTGCGGGTGTCGTGTGCGCCACCAGGCTGCTGAGGGAAATTGCGGCGTAGAAAGATGGAAGACGACTGCAACAATCGGATTGAGGGCGCTGACTTTAAATGGAGTCGTGTTGTTGAAGTGCAACAGGCAGCGAAGCGGAAGGGCATGGTGTTCCAGGCGGCAGGCGCGTCCACGGGTATCAAAGCGCGCCTCCTACGCGCTTGCCAAACGCGAACCTCGAGCGAGCAGACCCTTGCTGATATCGCGTTCACGAGAAAACTGAACAAGTGCCTTGCAGCCTACATTAGTGTTTGAAATGCACTGCTGTGAGATGCAAAGGCAATGTAGTTCTCTTAGCTTTTCTGTCTATAGTTGTCCTTTGCAGAGGTAGCTGTCCTATTTTCCCTTGGATGGGGTGCTGACATCATTACACGCCATGGACTAGGCGGCATCTCCAGCATTGACATCTGCAACTTTACAGCTCTACAAAACACCGCGTTTACTAATATTAACTGACTTCAAGCTGGCGAACTACTTCTGGAAACGTTCGGAGCCGTCTACCTCTACCACCCCCTCTCAGCCCTCCTCGCCGTCCAAAATGTCGAAACCATCTGCGGCACCTCGCCTCACGCCACAATTCTGCTTCAACCAAACCGCACTGCGAGGTCAGCACTCTCATAGACTTGCTAGCCAGCTCACTAACTAATGCGCAAGTCGGCTGAAACAGACTTCCTCCGCATATCGCGCGGCGCAATCGACGACTCCATAACACAGAACCTCAACGCCCTCCTCACACCCGCACAACGAGGCTTCGATCCGACTTCTACAAGCACACGACAGCTGCCGTCACCTGATCATGGTCGGTCGCTACAGCCAGAGCAATGTGAGGGGTTCAAGGAGAAGGTGCTGTTCCCGAGCTGGGCAGTGCGATCAGATGTCTTGGACTACTGCGCGGGTGTTGCGACATCGCCAGACCCAGACGATCCGGACAGTGTACTACGGCAGATCGAAGACGCCAAAGCGAGAGAGAGGACCGTGGATGAGCGATTAGATCCATACTCGGGGCGCTACTTCCCACAGGAGGCGAGGACGGAGAGCTTGGCCATGCTCATGCGCAATGAGAGGGCAGTCGAGAAAATTATACGGATGAGGACGTGGAGTATGCTGGGTGAACGGTGTGGCATTACGAGCGAGTCTGCTGAGGTGGCGTTCGACAAGTGGAGGGACACACCACGGTGATGAGGTGGACTTGTGTAGACGGTGCATAGATACATAATGTGGCAGAGCATATAATCTCATCTCATTGCATATCTAGACGTGGCCATGCGGTCTGAGCAGAGAACGTGATGTGCAGCCAGCTACAGGGCCGTTCCTGCGCCATCGAACGCGAGCAGGGCGATATGCACAGCCAAGTTTAACCCCGATATACCCTACATGTACCTAGGTAGCAATGCATCGCTGATGGTAGCTTGAGCGCACTCTGGTATCGCGTGTCTTTGAAGCATAACGTCTCTCTCAAGTCGCAACGCGTTGAGCTGAGATGCCCCACAAAAACTTCGAAAAGCTCTGCGCAGCGTCGCAACATCATGTTTGCCCGATAATCAAGACAGCATCGTCTGAGCGGCCAAAGTCCGATGAGTTGAGCGCCAAAGCCAGAACTGAGTCACAAACTGCACATTCACAGACAAAAGGTGTCCCACACCGTCCCACAACTCCAATCCATCTTTTCACGGATAATTGCAATTGGTAAGGATGACGGGCGGATATCGATCTACGGGGCCGGGAACGGAGAACTGTCCACAGAGAAAGGAGGGACAACTCTCAGCATGCCACTTGCGTGGAGCCACGATAATATACATAGGATGTAGATTTCCTAACTGATGATGGAGAAGCAGAACGAGGGACGGAGGCGTGCGTGGTTTTGTATGCGGTGCCAAGGAGCTAGAGTGGGGATTAGTCAGCGCTGCGCACAGAGGATTGCAGGTTTGGATGGGAAAAGTTCGGTGGTGGGGCGCAAGGCGGGAGAGGTTGGTAGAGTGGGTGGTGGCCGTGCGATGTGAAAATTCGAGATGGGAGCGCGGATATCAGGCTGCAACGGGATAGCTTATGTTCAAAGTGAAAGTCGAGACCTCAGTGACGCCATTCAGGTTCATCGCATGCGCAGGTTCAGGGTGGAGGTCAAGGCTTAATCATCTTATGGTTTCACGGCAAAGGCAATAGTCATGGGTTCATGCATGCATTCAAGCTAGCTAGACCCATTGTTCGTTCCATCGAGATTCCGTAAGATCGTGATTCATGACAAGCCGTCTATCGACAGCTCACCACGACATAACCCAGCAGACGTAGCGACCAACTCTCTAGTAGAGGCGCTTGGGGGGGCTCATGGTGGCCTTGATGGTCAAGGAGCCCACGTTCTGCCATCCCTTCTTAAGAAGCGAGACGAGGTAGTTGATGGCCAACATGATGTTACCGATCAGCTCGTCCTCAGTCATGCCAACGTTGCCGATAGCGACACCCATGCACAGAACCTTCTTCAACTGGAACTTGATGGTGGACTTGACTTCGTTCATCTTGTTGGCGAGGTCCTCAGCGTGCGAGACGGGTGTGGGGAACTTTCCGGCCTTGGAGAGACCGGGTCCGAGGAGACGGGGAATCTGCTTGATGAGGGCGTCGGAGGCAACGAAGGCGTCGTACTTCTTCGCGAGCTTCTTGATGAGCTTCTTGTTCTTGTTGAGCTTCTTCAAGTCCTGTGGAGTTGTTAGACGTGTCGAGGCGAAAGACTTTAGAGGATACTTACATCAGTGCTCATGGCATCGACACCGTGGTGCTTGGCACGGTCAATGTCGTGCTGGTCACCGAGAACGCAGATGCTCATGCCTGAACTTGTTAGCATGCGCTCTCTCGTCTGCGCACCGGTATCGACTTACGAGGGCGGGGAAGGGTGGGGAGCTTGATGGTTCCGGAGAAACGCTTGTCACGCTGGGGGTCGTAGTTCTTGAGGCCGATCTGGAGCTCGACGGTCTCGAGGAAGTTCCTCTTCTTGGTCTCGTTGGAGTACTCAAGGAGCTGTTGAACGTTCGTACGAACGCCGGCGACAGAGATTTTCGACATGTTGGCTGATGTGTCTCCCAGAGGATATCGTTTCCTTTGGTGGCTCTGTAGCGGTGGTGGTTGAAGAAGAGAGAAAAGTGGCGGCGGATTTGTCGCTTGACTGTGGCCGTTTCGCCGCTAGCGAAGTCCACGCTAGTCCGCTTTGGACGCCTGATGGCAGTCACTTTCCAACGTTGACATGGGCACTAACATCTCGCCCATGCACATGTTCTCTGCAATGGATATCGCCGTCAAATTGTGTCCTAAAGGGATACGTCAAATGTCTTTCCACGCGTACCAGACGGGTTGCATCGAATACCTTCATGTCACTTTTGGCAGTCACAAAGAATACATCACGACTAGCTTGCCCGAATATCGATGAAGCATGCTTCGCATTACTCGCATGCATGGAAGAAATAAGATATGATACTATACACATGACTTTTCTTCCCAGAATCCGCGCATTGATGAGTGCACTACGCCATGCAATGCCCGAAAACTCCTCGCCATAACCATGAGAGTAAGAAGAACAAAGTCAATAAACACAAGTTAAAGGAAGTAGCATCTGCCAAAGCACAGTGTTGCTACGGGGTATCCCGTGTGAGAAACCCTAACGCCGTATCCGCCGCACCATTTTCGTAAGCCCAATCCGATCGCAACTGAGGGGTATGTCGTCTACGCGTACTGCCGCGCCAAATGAAGCAAAAGCCGAAGCTAGAAATATACAAAAGGCGAAGGAGAGGTATTCAAGATCATCGAAGGTACCTGTGCCAGATGTGCCAGATGTGCAGAGGAGGTGTTTTGTGCTCCCCATTGCATGTCTCCTAGTGCATGAGCTGCTGGTTGTTGGCGGCATCGACGACGTTGTCAGAGAGGTTGATCAAGAGTTGAGCAAGACAGCGCTTAGTGGCTGCGTCGTCTCGAAGAACAGAGGAGAAGGTGGCGTCGCGGAGAGGCTCTGGTAAGCACTGGCGAAGCGCCTCGCGAGCGCGAGCGTTATCGCTCAAGCTGGCAAAGTTAGTTACAAGTACAAAAGACGGACATGGAGTAGCATACCGAAGGAAACACCTAACAACGTGCTTGAGCAGGCGAACGGTTTGCTGCTCCACAAGTTGGTTGACCATGTTGCTGAGTACGGTGCCGACAGCATAAAAGCGCTCGTAGGTCTGACAGATGTAGGCAAGACCGATGTCGTCTAGCAGGATCTTCTGAACGATGAAGATGGCCACTGTCTTGCTGAGCTCCGAGCCAGTCTCCATGATACGCAGACAAAGCGGGATGATCTCAGTTGTGAGGAGGAAGTTGATAACTTCACTAGAGTCGTTCTTCACCAGAGCGCCAATGACACCGAGAGATGTAAGACGCAGGTACTCGAAAGGCCGCGACTTGGACGTTGTGTTGAGGAACGGGTAAAGGAAGAGCGGAATGTGCGCTGTGAGTGCATTAGCTACGTCTCCTCAGTGCGATGTCTGACTTACCGCTCAGGAATAGGCCGCGAGTTTCGGTATGCGAAGCGACACACTGGAGAAGCGCAAGAGCGTTGCATACACGGTTAGAAGCAGCAGCGGTCAATTGCGACGGGTTGAGCAGAGGGTAGACGGAGATGATCTCTTGGAGGAGCGAGGCCATGACACCTGGAGTCGTTAGTATCCCGTCGCATTCTCGACAACACAATACGCGTACCGAAAGAGTGCCAGAGGATCAGAGCCAACTCGGGAACTTGTTCTCGCTTCTTGCTCAATTCCAGAAGAGCAGCCTCACGCGTGGCAGGCTTCATGAGCTGGGCTATCCACTCCAAGACGCGCCTGTTCTCCTCCGTCATTCCGATATCGGTGGTCTGGACGTCGTTCGCGGGGCCGCGGGGGACGGCGTTGTTGCCGGGAAGGGTGGTGCCATTGCTGGCGGCGAGTTGTTGGTGGTACTGTCGCTGGGCAGCCGCCTGGACGGCCTGGGCCTGTTGTTGTTGAGCGTGCAGCTGGGCGGCCTGGGCTTGGTGTTGTCCGTGCTGGCCTACATGGTGTTGCGGTTGCTGGTGATGGCCATGGGCTTGAGCTTGAGCGGGCCAGTCGCCGTACTGCTGCTGCTGCTGCTGCTGCTGTTGCGCGAGGAAATGTTGCATTGGCCGCGATTACCGACAGGTTCGTATTGATTGTGGGGTGGAGGTAAGATAACAAGGTTTGCGCGACTTTATATGGTGAGGCGGCGATTGCTTGCGAGGTCACGCGGTGGGGAAATCGGACGTGGTGAGTCTGGCAGCACTCGAGAGCACTCATGGAGTCGCGAAACACCCCGCTAGCGCCGGGGCCTTCCACGGTTAGTCAGCTATTTTTGGCGTCATGCTTCCTCAGTAAAGCAGCTATCTCTACATACTTTCACCTCATACAAGAAAACGCTGAACAAAAACACGTTGTAGCAACTACTCGCCAATAGCTCCACAAGTGTCTGAAGACGAGCTCCAATGTTTGCGCGATGCACGCGGAGCTAGCTCACGGATAACCCGCCTTCTTGTAAACAGCATCCCAAGAAACAGCTTAACCCGGCGGAGAACATTGATTCTATAACCAAACGATACTTTGCATCTTGTAAAACCGATCGCGGAAGGTGCAAGAAACTTAACACCCATCGACCCAGCAAGAGCAAGAAATTTAGTACGACTCAAGTTGATACGCTTGTATACGTGGATATAATGTCTTTGAGCATCGCGCAGTCACTAATGCCAGACTCTATTGCACTTTATTCAAGAAAAAGACCTGAACACCATAGAGCCTACATTTACATCAGATCATCTCCTTTGCATATTTTCATCTTGACTTAGGCTGCAAACCTGTTCAGAGTTGTCCTTGTATGGAGTGATTGTGCGAGTGAACCCGGCGTCGACATCTAGAATGAGTTGACAGATCTGTGCTTCTGCCAGACATCCGCGGGTCCATGAAAGACGCACGAAAACGGCCTCATCTTGTCAGTTCCGTGGTCTACCTGTCAACACAGTGTTTGCTAACCAGGAGTTGATGTCTGGTCCGGACCAAGGAACCAGCCCACCCTCGCCTGCATCCGAACCTAATCCAACACCTCCACCCCCATCGCCGGCGCTGTTTGTCTAACAACTGGCGCACAGCAGCTCTTCCAGAAGACCCCTCAACAGCATGTCCACGCGCCAACTCATTGGGTGGCAGGGGTTATCCTAAGTGATGAGGGTACTGATGACGGAAGAAACCGAGCACATTGATCTAGGAAAAAGCTGAACAGGTCTGCAGCCTACATCGACATAAAACAATGCAAAGTAGGTGACCTAACCTCGATGTAGGCTCTAGACCTGTTTAGGTTTTTTCTTGTATGAGGTGCAAGCTCCATCGTGGCTTGCTTCTACGATGGCATACCCGTGTAGTGATAGACCTGCATGCAGACAGCCTCATCACGGTAAAGCCACCGAGGCAGCTCTGTGTTACTAGTATTTGCACCTAATTCACCGCAAGGGTCCCTAGCAGACACACTCCACAAGCATAGTCAGAAAGCGATTCAACATTCCTAAAACGAGATCCAAGACCACCTCGTGTCATCTACTACTCCCCGCTCTCACCCCTACCTCAGAACAACAGAAGAATAAACATATGAAATTCGTGGGTGTCTTCACCCTTAAACGGTGCTTCCAGCCAAACCAAACCCTCCCCACACTAAAAGAATTACAATTGCAACATAACAAAAGCCCCTCGTGTAGAAGTGAACCATGCTTACCAACAATGCCCGCGGATAATCAAAAGAGAAAACGCCTAAAACCCCTTCTTCTTCCTATCTGTATACTCGAACTATCGTCAATCAAAGTCTTAGCTCCGATAGAATAGTCTGAGCCATATTCTTGTACTGCCATGTACCCCCATCCACTTTCTTAAACTGGATGCCGTGCAGTGTTAGCAACGGGACCTTGACAATCAAGATCTCAAACACCAGACTCATGCTAGAGCCCATGTCGCTCTGCACCTGCGTCGATGTTTCGCCCGCCGCTAATGCGCGTCTTGGTCGTCGCTCGTCCCGTTCTTCGCTGCCGTCAGACTCGTCGGTATTCGTGTAGCTTTGGTCCGCAGGGGATGGTCGTGATCGCGATTTCGGTGTCCCGGGTGCTCGGTGGTTGTCTCGGAACTCGTCGCGATCTCTGTCGCCACCCATGAAGCCGCCGAAGCTGATCTTTCTCTTGTGTCCTCCGCTCGGTGGGGACGCTGGCGAATCCATGGGTTTGTTCATGTCGATGCTAGGTGCATGTCGACATCGGAAGCCACCTTTGACTTCGGTCCACTCAACACCAAGCTGGTCGAGCACCCTTATTAGATCATCCTGAATGATGGGAAGGGGCTTGGTGCTTGTCGTGGAGACGCTGAAAAGACCTTTGAGGAACACAGGCTTCACAGCATCTGGACTCCGACTAGCTTCCGCTTGCGCTTCTGCAAGCTCTGCATCTGTCTCTTCGGGTACATTGGCTTCCTTTGCTGCCTCCCTCTTCATCCTCCTCGCTTGAATACTTTCTCTTCGCGCATGGCCCAGCGATTTCGCCCGGGAAGCTTGCATGGGCCGTGGGCTCGAAGTGAGATCGTCAGAAGCAGCATCGTTGTTTGGTCGAACTTTGTTCGCGCTCAACTCGGATCTATCTGTTCTGTCTGATCCACTCGTGGGCGGAGGGTTTCCAGGGTCTTCCGAAGATCGACCGCGTCGACTGAGTCGTCTCCGGAGATCAGCCGAGTTGACGCTGGTGGAGCGACCGAGTGCCTTGAGTTTCCGCGCAGCGCTGTTGCCAGTGCCGGGAGGTGATAGTAATTCGGGTTGATTGTTGGCGCTGTCTGGAAGATACGAGGCAGAACCTCCTTCGCGACCGCGTGGTCTTCGAATGCTGAAGCTCTTTCTCGGCACGGTGGCTGGCACTGGGGCCGGTGCGGGTTCGGCGGGACTGGAAATTGCGACTGCTGGAGTTGGTGGAGGCAAGGGCTCAACGGTCCGGTCCTTCTCATGACTCCTGTACTTTCTGGTACTGAAGCGGCGCAACAGACCTACGGCAGCACCCTCTTTCTTCGGTTGCTCAACCTGAGGCGGCAACACTGGGGGCGGGTTATTTAGGTCGACTCGTTTCAGACCTTCGGTGATGTCATCTTCACCGTGGGTCCTTGCTCTTGGTCGCGACCTTCCACCTGTGGGCTTTTCGCCAGCCATCTCGTAGGCAGCTGAGTTGGTGTATGCCGCTGGTGGCGGCGGAAGATCTGGCATCTTCAAAGGTTTTTCGTCCGGCTCCTGGGGCATGGCAACAGGACCTGGGTTTGCTTCTTGCCGTTCGCGATCTCTCTTCTCCTTCACCAAGAAATAAACTGAAAGGAGAGGACTGTATGCATTGACCGGATCCATTCCCCGCTGGATGTCCTCGGATGACGAGGCAGTCAACTGCTCTCGACTTCCGATTGAAGTGCGTCTTTTGTAAAAGTCGAATATGCCCTTCTTCTTCTCCGCTTCTGGTGTTTGTGCGGTCGCCTTGCGGGCGGCTGTCCGCACGGCGCGTTGGTACTCCTCTGACTGAATCACGTTGGTCAGTTGCGTGGTGATGTACTCCGTTGTACCGAAGTCGAATCCCTGCATCTTCTCAATGATCTCGCTGTCCAGAGGCAGTTGCACGGGTTCTCTGTGGGGCAGGTAGTTTTCAGGAGGGCTGTTGAATCCCTTGGTAAGCCAGGGATGGCTCATGATCTCCGAGAGGGTCAGTCGCTGGGTGGGGTCAGTTTGCAGCATTCGGTGGATGAGGTTGCGGCATTCTGGTGGAAATTAGCTCAGTATGGAGTTGTAAGCCGGCGTAACATACCTGCGGACAGCCATGGGGGATAGTCGACATGACCCTTCTTAATCTTGGCATGGAGCTGTGGCATGCTCTGGTCATCGAACGGCACCTTGCCGCAGACCAAGACGTACAGCACAATACCAAAACTCCAGACGTCGACCTCCGGGCCAGTGTATTGTTTGGCCTGGAGAAGTTCGGGGGCGGCAAAGTACAGACTTCCACAGAATGTCTTGAGCTGATTCCTAGGCGAGAACAAGTTACTCAGTCCAAAGTCAATAATCTTGATGTCGCCCATCTTGCTGATAAGGATGTTCTCAATCTTGAGATCTCGGTGGACGATGCTGTTCCTGTGGCAGTAGTCCAGGGCGCTGGCAATCTGTCGAGCGAACTTGCGCGCCTGCTTTTCCTTGAGGCGGCCGTGAGAGATGATGTAGTCGAGCATCTGTCCGCCATTGACGAACTCGAACATCATGTACCAGTGGAAGTTTGTGCGCACGACATCCTTCATGCCGCAGATGTAGGGATGGTTCAGCAGACTGACAATGGCAGCCTCTCTGGCGGTTCGTACTTCTTTGGAGTGGTCGGCTCGTTCGCGGTCGGCGGCGCTCTGGTGCTGGTCCTGGGACTGTCGCGGGACGATCTTGACGGCGGCCTGTTATGATTAGCACGTGTTTGAGTGTTTCTATATTCTCGCTGAATGCGCCATATTCATGCCCCACGTAAACAACCAAAGTACACACCTGCTCCCCGGTCTCGGCATTCTTGGCCAGCTTGACCTTTCCCATGCTGCCGGCGCCAATGGTCTTTCCGAGCGCCCATGTTCCGGTGCTGGGTGCGGTGATGGTGGTCCTGCGCTTGTTGACGGGCTGAGGCTGGCCCGGCCTGGCTTCGGCAGCTACGCCATTGACGGGCATTGCGGAAGTCGTCGACGCGTCAGACGCATACCGCGTGTGGCTCCGGCGGGTGGCTTCGGTGCGGCCTGGGTCTTCGCTGCGTCGTGAGGGCTGCGGTGAGGGCTGCTCGTGGGCGACGTTGCTCTGCTCGTAGTCTCGGCGGGCGACGTTGGGGAGGCCGCCTTGCTGATGGCGGCTTGCGGGGGGCGCGCGGCTGGCGGTGGGCTGGCTCTGGCTCTGGGAGCGATGGGGGCGGTCGATGGATCTGCGCGACGAAGAAGAGGTGCGCACGACGGCGGGCGATGATGGGGCGGCGGCCGACATGGTGAATGCGCTGCCTCTACCACGGTTACGCGCAACGCAGGGAGCAGATGCGGGCCTCGATTAGCACAGACGCACTGGGCGTGGAGCGAGCGCAGAGCCGCAAGCAGCAAGGCTATCGTGACAATGTGGAGAGATTACTTTGTTGTCCTCGGTGGGTACTGCGGCGTAAGGGTACAAGAGGTTAGGGGCCGGTAGATGGCAGTCGCCAAACTTGGCACCGGCGTGTTGGTAGGCTGGTCTAGATAGGCGTCTGCTGGGACGGATGCAGCACACGGGTTACAGCAGAGAGATGCAGCATCGACGTCGAGAGAAGCATGTACTGCGCCCGCCCGAGTGCATGTGCTGTGTTGTTATGGCTATTTCTGGGCGGAGGTCAAACACGATAGCTCTCTCGCTCCACGCCTAGCTCGTCGCCCAACGCCAGGCCGCTGTCGTGGGGTAGGTTTTCGCTCGGGACAATGCGTCCACCCTGTTTCTGCGGTCCTCCTTGTCTTAATCCATACCTGTCAAAGAAATACCTCAGGAGGCACGCTTTATTCTTCCTCGCTGCCTCAATCTCACAAGATTGCGCTCCAGCTCTACCTATCCATTGATCAGGGTCTCAACGAGCTTAGCCGGACACCAGCCTTGCTTGCTCATTAGGCCGCTCGACCCAGGCGCGGCACTACATCATCGGGCCCACCCTGCCTACTAACTCCTTTGTCTTAGTCCAACGGCAGCCAGTACAGTCACTTGAGCTGAGCGCTGCGAATTCTACCGACACATGAAACTCACCCGTAGACAACTGCCCAGGTGTGCCCTTTGTAGTCCCCGTGCGGCTTGTTGAGTTGGCTACCGGACGTGGTCTGACTGCGCTTGGTCGCTGGTCGCTGGGTAAGCGTCCCTCAGCCAATAGCATCGCGGCTGATTAGTCACCCATCGGCCGCTTACTCGTGATCCGCTTCAACTTTCCCTCGCTTGGCTGGTGACTGCTTGACTGCGTGACGAACCTGGTCTACGGATTGCGTTAGCCAAATCTGGCTCAAGAAATCTGGTCCCGAAACAATCGCCCACGGCCTGCGCAACTCCACTCCCGACATCTCTCGCAATGGCGTACAAACGGCCGCGCGCGCCTTCCCCGACCAACGCGCAAAAGCGCTCTCGCGGCGGACCGACAACCTACATATCCCTAGGCACCGGGCTTCCCGAAGAAGAGGCCGATGATGGCGCTTTCGTGCCCGTGTGGAAGCAGACCGTGACGGACGAGCGAGGTCGCCGGAGACTCCACGGCGCATTCACAGGAGGTTTCAGTGCAGGGTAAGTTTCCGAGCCATATCTTGACGAACGCAAGACTTCTTGACTATGCTAAGATACTTCAATACAGTTGGATCTAAAGAAGGATGGACCCCGAAAACCTTCGTTTCCTCGCGCGCAAACCGCAACAAAGACCAGCCGAATGGCCCGACCCAGCGAGCCGAAGATTTTATGGACGAGGAGGATCTGGCAGCAGCAGCCGAGTCGCGCCAACTGGAGACTGCGCAGAACTTTGCCGGCATAGGCGAAGCTGGACAAGCGAACGACGATGGACTGTTCGGCCTGTTTGTGACCCAGGAGGAGACAATGGGCGTCAAGATTGCGCAGAAGATGGGCTGGCGGCGAGATCAGGGCATTGGTCGCAAAGTGCGCCGGAATGCTGACCTGGAAGATGGCGCATCCGGTTCCAAGGATGATGCAGCTCATATGTTTGCGCCTCAAGATGCTCGCATTATGACTCTGCCACGAGAAGAAGTCCGTCGCAAAGGCCTGGGATACACGTCGGAAGCCCGCCTGGGTGCTGTGGAAGAAGAGGCCACGGACCGTTCATCCAAGTTCGACCTGCATTATCTTGAAGCTCCGAAGAAGGCATCGACTGTGAAGAAGCCTGCGCTGAAGAAGTCTTCCTTTGGCGTTGGCGTGCTCAACGATACCGGCTCGGACGACGAAGACCCGTACGAATTGGGTCCGAAGATCACGTTCAACAAGACCATAGGCAAGGAGAAGAAGGGGAAGAAGCCCAGTAAATTCGCCAAGCCAGGAGCAGGAGAGAAGCATGTCTTTGTCTCGAAGAAGAGTTCGTCCAAAGCCTTGGTCTCGCTGAGCAGGCCATCTATAGATGGGAGATCTCCGTTGAGTGGCTTCACATTCGCGGCCGGTCTCACCGAACTCACCAGCAAGCCTAAATATCCTCCACCGAAGATACCTCCAGGTTGGAAATCTTCGAAAAGTGCCACTCCGACTTCAGAATCGAAAGACTACCAATCTGTAGCAGACGCAGCGAAAGCGTCAACGTTGGATGCAAAAGGGCGTTCGGCACTCTTGGGGGAGAAAGCTTTGCCCGGAAAGTCCATCTTCGACTTCATACCCAAGGACGCCCGAGATCGTTTGGCTGCGTTATCTGGTAAAGCCGATCTGCCCCAGGGCCTGGGAGAAGCTGCTCCTGAAGGACATTTGCCCGCAAGCAAAGCCCAACCAAAAGATCTGTGGAGTCTCGTGCCTGTTCTTGATAAGAGCGTGGCCGCTGCAGCACTTGCCAAGGGTGCGACGGGCTGGATGCCTTATGCTGAGGACATGCAGAAGCGTGCACGTTACGTCGGCTTCCTAGAGTTGAAAGCAGGACTGAAGGAGGACCTGCCAGAACGAAGGGAGGGCGTATCAGTCTCGGACTGGATCAAAGAGCTACAGGAGTTTGCACATGCTGCAGAAGTCTTCAAGCCAACAACTGGCATTATGGCTTCCCGATTCACATCCGCGTCGTCCTCAACCTTGAACGGAAACGATGGTGGAGCAGCGAATGCGAACCTTCTACGACAGCCAGCCGCAAAGCCAGAAGATCCCGCAGAGCAGGCGGCGAAGCTAGGCATGTACGGTCCCATGACTCGAAGTAGTTTCCCCTTCTACCCATCGCGACTCCTTTGCAAACGCTTCAACGTCAAGCCCCCACCAGACATGCCGCCTGAGTTTGATGCTGGTGAAAGCCACTTCAAATCGCAGACGGAAGAAGCAGTGTCCAAGTCGGCTATGGAGAAGCTGCAACATGAGTTCTTGACTAACGGTCCTGCGCTCCAGCGGCCGGCTTGGATGGGTCAGGCATCGGAAGCTGCTGTCCCGGCTGCAGCTATGGCTACAGAACAGAGTGGGCATGCAGCTGTGGACGTGGAGAAGAACGAGGCGCTTTCGAATGATCGGGCGAGTGAGGATGTTTTCAAGGCTATCTTCGGAGACGACGACGATGATGAGGACTGATGGAGAACTGCATTCGCTCTCACATATTGCACCACCGAATACGTGATTGCTAGGCTTCTGGGGACGTGTCTGGGATGTATGGAGCGATGTATGATAGGATTGAGAAGGTGTTTCTTCGTAATATTGATTGATGTTTAGATCAATATAATGCGACATGGCAAATTCCTTTTTGGCCAATTGTACTAATTTTGACAACGGACTTTCGATTCACGATGCTAATAATGTCTACGGAGTTCATGAGTTGATCAAGGATGTATCATTGATAGACGCGGTACCAGACGCAAGCGAAAATATCACCGACTCGCCGAGGCTCGGAACATGTCGTCATGACACTTTTTCGCGTGAGACGGACAGACACGTTGTTACTCTCTCACCCTAGTATTTGCGGCCAGTCTTCCAGGGCTGTTACCATGATGCGTATTGCAGCTTCAGATCTCTTAAAATAGGAATTGAATACTTGACGCCTCGGCAATGTCAGATGGCGCCCGCGGAAAGCGCTCGTCGTCCTACTGTAAGTGGAAAGAGCGAGGAGCATAATTGCTATTGCGACAGCTAGCGGATTGTAGTTACTAACAACCGCGCAGTCCACTTCTTCGCCGGCCTAAACTCAGGCATCCTGTCTGCCGTCCTTCTCCAACCCGCCGACCTCCTCAAAACCCGCGTCCAACAATCCCGCTCGAGCACACTCCTCGGTACCATCCAGTCGATAGCCAGCGGGCCGAACCCGATACGTCAGTTCTGGAGGGGCACATTACCAAGTACCCTGCGCACAGGGTTTGGCTCTGCCATATACTTTTCAAGTCTCAACGCGTTACGGCATAGAGCGAGTCTGGTCGCGGCGGGCAGCAGCGATGCGGCAGTCAAAAGCGCGGAGCACTCGAGCTCTCTGCCCAAACTGAGCAACACCGCGAATCTGGCAACGGGAGCCTTTGCGCGGACATGGGCGGGCTTCATCATGATGCCGATAACCGTTCTGAAGGTGCGGTATGAGAGTAGCTTGTACTCGTACAATTCGCTCTTCACCGCATCTCGAGACATCTTCCGAACAGAAGGACTCAAAGGCTTCTTCGCTGGTTTCGGCGCAACAGCAGTACGCGATGCCCCCTACGCGGGGCTCTACGTCCTCTTCTACGAGCAGTCGAAACGGAAGCTATCTAGTCTCGCAACCAAGATTGAAGAGACGTCCGGCACCGCCACCAAGCTGTCTACCAGCACATCCGCGGGAATAAACTTCATCTCGGGTGTTGCTGCAGCGGGGCTGGGGACGACTATTACGAATCCCTTCGATGCTATCAAGACGCGCATACAGCTTATGCCTCATAAGTACGGCAATATGGTACAGGCGAGCAAGAAAATGCTTGCGGAGGAAGGCATGCGCAGCATGTTTGATGGACTTGGTATTAGGATCGCGAGGAAGGCAATGAGCAGTGCGCTTGCCTGGACAGTCTACGAAGAGCTGATTCGACGAGCGGAGACTTTGAAGGAAGTCGTCGAGGAGAAGATATAATTACGAACTGTACGATACTTGCATAGCCGGCGTTCGCTGGCGCCGACACTCGGCTAGACCCTCTTCGCTCACATGCACATTGGAGTGTTCAAATGGAATAAACGATCTACATCTTAACGTCTCTCACGGAATACCTATCTCGTCAAAGTTCACACCATCTAATGAAGACCGAAAGCCTGGAATTTCGGACCGACCCTGACTGGAAAGGTGCGGCTGAAGAGCTGTGGCTATCGAAGACGATCTTGGGGCTGCTCTAGCCGAAAACGCGGCCCCGGGCACATGAAGGCTTACTCCGATCAGCTTGTTGGTCACGATACCTCGGCGGGTCGCACGCGAGCGGAGCTGTTTCAGGAGGCGCTGAAGCATGGAGAACATGTGTCTTGGAGCGCGCGTCAAAGGGAGATCAACGGAGTGGGAGTACCCACGAAGTTGACACTTGAAGATTGATCGGGTTGCTTGATAGCAGCGCTGTACACTAACAAGGCTTACTTGATATGTCACTTCCGCCCCCAGCCTAGAGTATCAAATGTCCACGGTTGGGTTGGTTCGATTGGCCCCCCCCCCCCCCCAGCCTAGAGTAGATGGAGGCTTTGGCGCTTGATGGCGCTTGATTAGTGTTATTTTCGACATGCCCCACCAAACCATCACCATCCTCGTGCCGCTAGCTGGAGAGACCGAAGGATGTAGGGCAAAGCCGTCGCAAGAATCGCACACTGCAGCGCTACAACAGCGCAGAGGGGATGCAGGCATGTGGACGGCCTTCTACACTATCGTTGATAGGTCAAATATGCCTTCCGGCTGATTTGTGTTCACAAGACCGGGCGCATGAGGATGCCGCTAGTGATCAGGCAGCTTTCAGCCCCCATTCCAGCAAGAGGGGCGCAATTCCTTCAAGTTCTGCTGCAGCCGCACCTTTGCTGACATTTCTGCTTTCTTACGTTACCTTCTCTTTATACCGTGTCACCTCTGCTGCTGTGCCGCCCCCTCAGCGTCGACCCCGCTCTGTGTGTCCACGCCGCAACTGAGACCAACCCAAAGGTTTTGGATTGATTGCTCTGCTTTGTCCTCGCTTTGAATTTCAGACCGAACAGTCAGGATAGTTTTTCTACTTCTCACCCGTCTTTCCTGCCTCTTCGCCCACTATGCCACGAGCATCCGACTGGGACCCGAGTTACTCGACGGACGATGAGTGGCACAGACACAAAGTCACAAAGGACACTTTGAACATTCACACCCGTCATGTTCATCCCCCCGCACCCCGACCCCCACCGCGGAGAGTCCAAGACGACGAGGTCTATCGTCCTGACTACGGTCGTCGCACGACAGAGTTTCTGGCTCCAGAAGTGCACTATACAACCGGTCTCCATCGAACTCGCTCACAAGGCCATGCGCCTGCTCCGAACGTGACAATCTACAACACCAGTCACCTGGATAACGATAGCCACCCCCGTGTAAGCACTGAGCAGAAGGGTCAAGACGCCAGTCCTCGTGGCCGACGCATGCCTGGTGGGTTTGAGGACCTGGAAGAAAACATCGCTGCGCTACGAGCAGACATAAAGAAGGAGCACCGGTCGCGCTCTAGGCACGAGTATGAGCATCAACGTGCTCCCGAGCCGAACTACGAAGACAAGATCAAGTTGACACTTGCTGAGCAACGTCTTAGAGATCTCGAAGATAGGCTTGAGAGGGAGCGTCAGGAGCGATACCATCATCATTCGCCAGATCGTAGTTACGAGGACAAAGTCAAGTTGACACTTGCTGAGCAGCGGCTTCGGGATGCTGAACAGCAACTCGAAAGGGAAAGACGTCATCACTCGTCAGATGGCTACAAGGATAAGATACAAGAGGCACTAACGCAACAACGCCTTGAAGAAGCCGAGGAGAAGGCTGAACGAGAACGTTGGGAGAGGGAAACCGAGAGACGGGAAGAATTGGCCAGGCGCAGGGTTGAGCTTGAGTTCATCCATGACAGAAGGGACCGTGAGCAAGAAGCGGAAAACATCAAGAGAATGGAGGAGAGTATGCGTCGCGATTGGGAGTTGAAGCGAGAGAGGGAAGACCGAGACCGCGAGCGACGCGATATCGACGAGGAGAGGAAGAAAGCTCAAATCATCGCCGAGAACAGGGCGAAGATGTCCAGAGAGCAAAGGGAGGCTGAGGAACAGCGCGACAAGATGCTTGCCAAACTAGAGAGGGAGCAGAGAGAACAGGATGACGAGCGCAAGCGAATACTTGCCGAGGCCAAGCTCAAGCACGCCAGAGAGCAACGTGAGGCCGAGGAACAGCGTGAGAAGATCCTTTCTGATATGGAGAAGAAGAAGAAGCGAGAGAACGAAGAACGCGCGCGCATCATTGCGGAGAACACGGCTAAGCTTGAGAAGGAGGCACGTGAGCGTGAACTCAAGGAAAAGGCGTTTGAAGAAGAGCGCAAGCGAATCATCGCTGACAACGAAGCCAAAGTAGCCAAACAGGCAAGAGAGGCAAAGGAAGCTCAACAGCGTGCTGTCGATGAATACCAACGGAAGAAGGCCAAAGAAGAGGCCGAAGCTCAAGCAGAGAAAGACCGCATCATCTACGAGTACGAGCGCAAGAAGATCCTAGACGCCGACAAGGAGAAGCGAGCAAAAGAGGAGCTCATCATGAAGCTCAAACTCGAAGAGGAAGAGCGAAAGCGCAAAGAAAAGGAAGAATTCGACGCCTTCACGCGAAAGCAGCAAGCCGCAGAA
This sequence comes from Alternaria novae-zelandiae, assembly GCF_023758075.1. Taxonomy (NCBI): domain Eukaryota; kingdom Fungi; phylum Ascomycota; class Dothideomycetes; order Pleosporales; family Pleosporaceae; genus Alternaria; species Alternaria novae-zelandiae. The sequence goes on from NW_026056991.1 coordinate 109,355, forward strand.
GAAGCTGAGAAGCGAAAGAAAGAGGCCCAGGAGAAGGAACTCGAGGAGACGATGCGCAAGCGACTCGCTCAATTCGGCTTCCAAGACAACCAGATCCAGGCGCTCGTCAACCCGGACAAGCAGCGTGAGCTCCAGGCAGGCATGATGCCTAACCATCCTCTCCATCCAGTCGCTCCTCCTGCGCCTCCGCCACCACCGCACCACCACCACTCTCATTCTCACTCGCACTCTTCTTCGCATCAGATCGCTATTGCACCGCCGCCTACCTACGCCAAGGTACACAGAAGCCATCTCGACGTCGAGACGCTGCACTACTACGACATCCCCTACGAATTCGACGTTGTAAGTCCCCATCCACCAACCCTATAATCTCCTACCAAGTAATATACTAACATCCTACCCAGAACCCCGAATACATCATCGTCCTCCGCGAAATGTCCCAACGCGAAACCGACATCCTCTTCGAGCATACCCGTCGTCTGCGCACTGGACACGGTAGCAAGTTGTTTATTGAATCGGAAGGGAGGGATAGACACGGTAAGAAGGAGTATGCTTTTGTGAGGAAGAAGTCGAGGTCTAGGTCGAGGAGTGTTGTTGGGGGTTCGTCTCGTCAGGCGAATATCAGTTTGGGGGAGATGTTTTATGGTAGATGAGGGGGTTGAGATGGGGGTTTATGATGCGTTTTATGTTTTGGAGGTGTTGGTTTCTCTTTGCTCATGACGACATATACCAATCTTCTCTCTAGGATCTTATACATATACATAGGTACCTTTGCTCGGTTGTTCTGTTACGTAGTTCTGTATGCATGGTTTTGATTTACCGTCGCTCTCGATTGGAACGCATGTTACTTAACCTATCTGACTCGCCCATACTGCTGTGTAACGCTTTGCGCATATGCGTGCGTCTCAACGACCTCCAGCTCTTCACCGGTGTTGTGCTACGTCGATTCGGGTCTACAATTTTTGGACGGACGGTGCTGATCTTCTAATCCATTCCAGCTCGAAGACGTGCGACTTAATTTATGCCACGTGCGATCTTACCAACTGCCACTTTCACAGGATTTGGGGAGTGAAGAGTGTAGCACGTGCTTGTGCGTCATCCATGGATCGCACCTGCCTGACAGCTCTAGGGCTGACGCGTGGGGCCCACTCACGCCTCTTGCCTCGGCATGCGGTCGGCTTCTGATCTCCGGGAACATGACGCTCAGTTGCCGCAACACCATCACTCCAACAGACTCTCTCACACTCTCCTTCTAGCATGCGTTGATACCCCTCTTAGTGTACTTTTACTCCTTCTTGATTCGACATGGCGGAGCTTTGTGGGCCTTCAAATGCCCTGCAGAACTTCCAGAAGCATACGACCGTAGACCGGACGCTTCAGCAGGACCGCTTGGTCGGCAGACATTCACCGGCGCAGGTGTGTGGTCATACTCGAAACTTGCGCTTTGTCATCTAACTTTAGCAGGGCTTTAGATCATCTCCGGGACCTAATGTAGGCGCGTTAGATAACGAGTTTGAAGCCTTTCAAGCCGGCGGCCGGCCTCTTCCAACACAAAACTTCCAACCTTTCGATCCACGATTCGCGCAACCTCCTCCCCAGTTTGCGCAAGCTCCACAAGCTCCAGACTGGGCTGCTGACTTTCAACGCTTGAATGTTAGCAGTCCGCCTCCACAAACGTTCCAGCAACAGCGACAGCAGCCGGCGAGCGCGGCGTCAGCATGGCATCAGGACTTCTTGAGGCAGCAGGCTCCGGTCGCACAGGCGCCTGCATTGCAGCAAACCCCGTACGGAGGTATGTCGGGATACAACATGGGTGGATTTGGTGGACAAGCATATATGCAGACTCCGACTTTCCAGAACGCCCAAGTCTCAGAGGTCGCGCAAGGAAAGCAGCGCGCCCAGGATGACGTACCAGCGTTCGACGAGGCGGCTTTCGAACAAGCATTTGCGCAGGCGCAACAAGACATGATGGAGACGGCAGAGGCAGAGCAAGTACACACACAGCCAGCGCAAGAGGCGCTGGATCTGGACCGGCCGGGTGAGATGGATCCTCTTCTTCAACGGATACGAGAAACGCGGCCAGGTGTGTAGTGTCCGTCAAACCAACTACGAGTGCTGACTGTGAGCTTAGCTGTCTACTCCGCCATCCAAGTCTGGAGCGAAACCGGTCTCGGGCGAACCGACGAAGCAGTAGCCTACCTCGAGAACATGGATCGCTTAGAGAAGAGTGGTACTCTGGTACAGGATGCGAACGAAGGGAAATGGATTGTCGATTCTCTTCAAAGAATCGTGAACCGCGATGCGCCTCAAGAAGTCAAGACGCGCGCCGAAGAGCTCATCAAGGCCATCAACCAACGCCTCATGTCGCAATACCCACTCGGCTCACGCGTCCAGATGAGCGAAGAGCAAATATGGCAGGATCTAGAAGCAGCAGGCTACATGCGCACACCAGAGCCGCTACAACACTTCGAACAGAAACCCGAAGAAGAGCAGAAGCAAGAACAACCGCCAAGAAACGAAGACGATGAGATGGCGGCAACAGCAGGCCGGTTGCTAGAGCGCGTCGCAGACAACACAAGCGAGAAGTTCCAAAACTCACAGTTCCTCGGACTCATGCGCCGCCTGCGCGACCGCGAAGTAAGAGTACAAGAAGACAAGATTGTCGAAGTCGATGCCAGCGCGCAACAGCCACAACAGCCAACAAACACAATGACCACGCCCCAAACCACCATCTCCCAACAACCGTCCCAATCACAACACCCACCCTCATCAACGCAAATCCCCGAAATCGACCCCACAATCCTCTCCCACGCCGCCACCGACTTCGAAACGCCCATCTACTACGGCGAAGAACCGCAACAACCACAGCAGTATGCCCAGCCTCTTCCTCCTTCCTCCCCACATAATAATCCCCCCAGGGAGTCCCTAATAACTGATGAGATTTCAGAACAATATAGATACTACAATGTCCATGCCGCTTATCACCGGTGAGACGATGTTTACGGAGCCACGGCGTTTTATCCCAAGGCATGAGCAGGATGAGGATCTTTGGAGGGATGCTGTGGTGCCGGGGAGGGATCCGGTGACGAAGGGTAGGGGGTCTGGGTAGATGTTCATGGCTTGGGAGGGGCTTGGGGATATGCGTGGGAGATGTGATGCACAGGAGTAATCAACATATCAAGGGCGGTTGCACATAGGGCATTTAGCATTTGACCATCATCATTCGTATATTGAAAGCACAATTCTACGGGCGCAAGCTCATCTACTGCATCACTCATCAAGACCGCTAATCTCTCAACCGACTTACTTCCATCCCCTACTCTACCTTCCCTTCCCCCACTTCTTGCTCCGCCTCTCCATCATCACCCGGCACCCAAATCCCCACCCCCTTCTTATCCACCCTCATCCCCTCCGTCCCCTGCACCTTCAACGTCTTATTAAAGTACCGATCCGTAACCTTCAGATTCGGCATAATCCAATCCCCTTCCACATTCGACAGCAAATTATACCGTACCGTCTGCCGGCTCATAGGCAGGAGATGCAGCGTCCTTAGTTTAGGTCCGCTGAAACCGAAGTCCTCGCTGGCTTCCATGGCGAGTTCGAAAGTGAGGAAGTGCATGGTGGGGTTCTCGAGGACGTAGTCGAGATGGATGAGAGAAGGGGTCGTGGGGGAGAGGTGGTGGGAAGCCAGGACGCGGGGTTCGGAGGATGGGATCTGGATGCGGGGGATGGGGAGGGAGGATGTTACTGGGGAGGCGGTGGGGTCGGAGGTGCGCTTCCATGTTATGTTGAGAGTTGTGTCGAGGGCGGTGGAGCGACGTTCTTCGAGGTTGTTCTTCCGGATATCCAGGCTGAAGCCCCATTCGCTGAGGATCTGGGGTTCCATGGGTGTTTCTGCGATGGAGAATTCTTTGGTGACGTCGCATGTAGCGCCGCCGTGGATGCTGTGGACTTGAACGGCTAGGTCGCTGACGATGAGCTGCTCGTCGGCGAAGGAGGCGACTTTGGCGCGTAGTCCCCATTTCTGTGCTATGCCGAATGCGTCGGGTGACTCGGGGTTGACGTTGCTTTCGGCGTCTTGGAGCTCGAAGTAGCTGGGCCATGGGTCGGGGTGCACACGCGCCATGAGGTCGTAGCTCGCTTCGAAGGGTGCGTTGAAGACGAGATCGGCGACCATGATCTTGGAGATGGGTATGTCGCGGTCGCTGAGGAGGTGGTATAGTACCTTGACTTCCAAGGCGTAGTCTGCTGGATCTGCGGGTGCAGTGAAGCGGATTCTCTCTGTTGTTCTTGCACCTTGGGCCAGCTTTCCTACTACATGGCCTGGGAGGTCTACGTCCGTTGACCCGTCGAGTGCTGGCGGGACTTCCTTCATGGGTGACTCTGCTGGGCGCTCGACCCAAGTGTAGCTCAGAGTGTCTTTGGAGCGACCCAATAATCGCACCTCAAGGACAGCTTCAGTGTCCTCTTCTTCTTGGTTCAGAATCTCTATTGCCAGCGTCACTGACTCGTCTGTGTAGTACTGGTTGCGAACGTCCGGTAGGTTGATTTCCATCTTTGGCGGTTTGGGTAGTATGTGCACCGACATACCAGATCCATGCTTCAATGATCTTGATTTGATCTTGGTATCTGACTTGATCCACCAAACAGGGTGAGTTGGTGTCTCTGGGTCGGTGTCTGAGCAAACGAGATCAAACTTTTCCGTGCTGACGCCGAAGACGCACGCGACGACATCGACATCCCCAGACTCGCGCAGAATGAGTGGGAGACTGTACACTTTAGTCTGCCCCGGGTGGAGCGTGAGATCAGTTGTTCCGGCCCAGCGTGGCTTTCCGGTAGCGGAGTGCGTCTCTTCTAATGTGCAGGTGTACATGATTGAGGTACTTCCGGAGGGTTCGTCGGCGTTGTGATTCAAGCGGACTTCAGCCAAACCACCATTGAACTGGTACTGGAGAAAAGACAACGTGATTGGGGCGGAGCCTGGTCGAGCATTGGAGCTGATGGCGAGTTGTGCATGAAGGGGTTCACCAACATTACCTTCAGCTTCAGCAAAGGCGAATGATGTTGATACTGTAATGTCAGCATTGGGTCATTGTATAAGACTTCTATACTTACAGCAGGATATGTGGTCTTTAGCATTTAGACTCACGCTCACCTTCTCGGCAGTCGCATCCGAGAAGACATCCAAACATGTCATCAAGTCGTACTTGTATTTTGTCTTGCCAGGGATCGCTGGTGGTTGTTAGTGAAGCTTCGTGTGAAAGACGGATAACACTGACTTTGACTATACAGCTCCCACTCCGTTGCAACATATGATTCTCGACTCTGTACTCGCAGTGCGCACTCATGCAGAGTCCATACTACTTCTGAAGCTAAGCTCCACCATCCTTCTTTCCGCCATGCCATCGTTTCCCAGAGTGATCGCAGTACTTTGAACGCATCGTCAAATCTTTTCACGTGTAGCAATGTTCGAGCCACCTCGAGTTGTAACTGGTCTACTTTCCGGTGTTGTCCCCGAACTCTAAACTCAGCTATCGCGGCATTAAGCTTGGATGAGATATCTTTCCAGTGCTCGAATCCGTTGCCGATACCAGGTACAGGGTACTCTTCGTGAGGTTGCGGAACGAGGTAGTGGTCATATATCTGATTCCGAGCCGAGACCTTGGCGGCAGGAGACATGCCTGGTGGTGTTCGGTCTTCCTCTGGCATCTCTCTGGCAAGGATGTAGCGCCTCTTTGCGTGGTCACTGGAAATCTTGTGCCAATATCCGGCATGATGTAATAGTTCCCATGGTAGTAGTCTTTCTCCTACTGGGAACTGCTTCTCGGGCTGAGAGTATAGCGAGTTAGGGATGTCTGGCAAGGGATCTGTGTCCGGGACAGGATCTCGTATCTTGAAGACTGGCAACTCTGTTCGTCGTACGGTCTCAGCCATCACTTGGGCCCACGTGGATTCCCAAGCCTGCCAACCATAGTTATTAGTACCCTTGCCCCGGCGATCGAGCACGTCTTGTAACCTCCACTTGTATCGCAACCAAGACTGGACCGCGGAAGTAGGGAAATTGTTCCATAGTTGACATCGAATGTGTCGTAGTGCGATGATATCTGCTAGCAATCGTATCTCGTCCCATCTTGGAGACCAGCTTGCCGTTGTTTCAAACAGGCCCTCGGCACCAAACAATGCCTCCAAAGCAGCCCCGTAGTGTCGCTGTGCAGCGTCCATCTCCTGGCGAAACTCGGCGAGAATACCCAGCTTGAAGTCATAGCGAACACCCCATCCAGGATACGACAGCGTTTGGGAGGTGCCACGCGTTGGTGGAGCTGTGGGAGGAGGAATTGTGCCTCGTCCCTTCTTCCTCCGCGCATGTTTCGTGAGGTCTCGGTAATACTCGACACAGACAGGTTGTAGTATGGCCAGGATAGAAGTGACGAATGCCTGCAGCTCGACCTTGGATGTTCTTGGGGGCAGAAAGAAGAGTGAATTCTTTGGATCCAAGCCTGTAGCCCGCCGTATCGTCGCCAGTCGCTCTTCGATGTCTGGTGCCTCGATTATAGTCTTGTCACTCAGCAATACCACAACGTATCTTGTTCGGTAGTCTGACTTTTGTATCTGGCTCTTGATTTTGTTGATGTTCGTCTTCAGCTGATTGTCGTGCAAGCTGTTCGTAATCGGGTCTGTTGTGAAGTTGAAGAAGGAGATGAATACGGAAGGGACGTAGTGCTGGTGCTTGGCGACCCAGGCAGGAGCGATGACGCCGTCGGGGAAGGAGGGCGACGCTGGCGAGAGGGGAGATATGGGCGAGTGCAGGACCCAGGATGTTGCGGCTGCGATGGTAGGACTGCCTGGAGGGGTTGTCTCGGAGTTTGAGGGCGCATCTGCCTTTTTCGGGGGCAGTTGGAAGTTCTAGCAAACATCAGCCCATGGCTCCTTCCCGTGGCATAATCGCAGGCGCATGTACCCTTCCTACACTCCGTATTCTGAAGCCATGCGTGATGCCTCGGCGACTGAAGTCGCGCCCATTCCACGGCGCATTCGTGCCGTCTGCACTCAGAAACTCTTGGAGTAGTTCATTTGCCCGTTCACCTTCTGCAGGTGGTAAATCTGAGCTGATGTTCGTAACAGCGCGCCCAGGAAGCACATGCTGGACCGATGGAGGGGGATCGGCCTCTTTGCTGGTCGCTAGGCCTGAAAGGACAATAAACGGTAGGTTGTGCGCAGTGAAGTCTGATGGGTATGCCTCCATTATAACTCCATGCCCGAGTCGCGTGGTTTCCAGCTTGTATCTCACAAGCGTGGTGTCGTCGTGATGCTGCTTTTCGGAGTTGGGGGAGAGCGGAAGTGCTGCGGAGTGGATTTGCTCGTCGCACGAGAATCGCAAGGCCAGACGTGGACGTCCTAGGTGCTGTATCGAATTGGCGATATCAAGCGTGTTTGTGGCAGCATGGAGACAGTGTACAGATTGTTCGCGGCTTCGTCATCGATGGTCGCGGGTCGACACATGGGCGCGGGAAGCTAGCTGAACCCTTGCCATGCACGTTCTCTATGCCGCCCGATCCCTCCACACTTTCTCTCCGACACTCTACAGCTATACTTTTGCAATCCAGCTTCGCCGCTACGCGTATCCACACCTCCGAATACCTTTGACAGCGCAACAAGTTGTTGTACTAGCTGAACGCGCTCGTATCGATACTCCGCATCTTCACCACCTTACGCTCGCGCTGGCCAGAGGCCCTGACGCCATGGCGGGCCAACAGCAGCAGATTATGGATACCATTTTCAGCATGAAGAGGAAGATGCTGCGAAAAGACGACTGTAGGCTCATTCCTACCTCGACACAGGCCTAGCTAACACTGCGCAGCCGACACAGAAGACTCCGAAACACCCTTGAACAGCAACAAGCAGGATTTGAGGCGCAAGGTCCATTATGCGCGCGCCAGCGACCCAGATTTCCTTTCTGACCCGCGACCGTACAAGAAGGTGCGTCTTGGCTTGTGCGACTCAGGTGTCGACTGTAGACTGACGCCTCCAGCGCATTGAGCACGCCGGCTACCACAGGTCCATCCTACAGCGCAACCCTCCACGATACGATGCGGACGGTGATGTCGTCGAGGTCGAAGAAGATTACGAAGACGAGGAAGATGTGGAGGCTGTCGAGGAGAATCCCTACGGCAACATACAGCTCGAGAGCCTTCTTGCGCCGCTCACCTCCGCCGCCGACCTACCCAACCACCCTGCCCTGAGCGTGGCATACTCCTCTCGGCATCTCACAGACCTCGCAAGCGAAGCCGGAGCCCTCTCTCGGAAAGAGCAGGTCACCAACGCGCGGGCGAAGACTCTGTTCGTGAAACTACAGGGCGACTCCACGTTTGCGCCAGCTGCCCTGGCTGCTATGGGCAGGGCACCGTTCCAGGAACCATGGGCTAGCAGCGCAAATGGGCGCGCAGGGGAAGGAGAGCAGCAACACCACGATGCGGAAATGCGCGAGACCATAGAAAGCCCCCATGACGTAGACATGGAGGATGCAGGCCAGCCAAATGGCACTAGTCGACAGGCCGAGACCAACGGCGATACGAGTTCAGAAAGGGTCAATGGCGCACATCCTGTGACCAACGGAACGCACGCAGGAGATGCAGAGCAGGCGCAAGAGAACGGAGAAGGAACGCCCGAAGACGCGTCTGATACCGCGTCGCAACAGACACATAGGATGACGACGCGCAGACGAGCACAGGCGCACGCAGCTTCGACTCCCTCCCCACCTCATTCACCCTCGAGTGGTGTCGGCGCAATACATCCTCTCTTCATACATCCGTCAGATTCGTTGCCAGACCGCGACTTTGGTCTTCCACCCAATGAAGCCGAGGAAACACGCATGCTCCTCATGGCCTACGTACAAAAACAGGAGGAGGTCGCACGGATAACATCCGACTTGTATCAAGGCCTGCTACAAGCCGACCGCATGAGGCAGGATGTATTCAAGTGGTCAAAAGCGGAAGCCCATGTAGGAGAGATGAGCGATGGCGAGGACTGGTATGACCCCGAGGAGTGGGAGTTGGATGGTGAACTCGCAAAGGGTCGAGATGAAGAGGAGGACGATACAGCCGTGGCTGGCAAGAAGAGCACAAGGCAACGGCGGAAGCCGGACAAGGATGATCGATAGCCTCGATTACTGAAGCGGCAGGCCCCACGGACGCACCCTGAGTATTATTGTTGCGCGGATCCATAAGACACGAATTCATGTTACGTTCTGGTTAGGACAGAATTTACACGAGTTGGGTTGCTCTTGCCTCAGTGAGCGGACCACGTGCTTTCGCGTCAACATCGTGCTTTCCATCCGCCGACGAAACTTCCTCCACTTCACAACCGCCACTCGCCATGGAGTACGTTCTGCGTTGCAATGAGCTCAAGTGTCGATCGCAGCTGCATGAACGCGCCGTGGTTACTACGTGCAGGTTCGTCCATCTCACCTGCCTCTGACGCTTTTCGCTGACAATCGCACAAGTCACGTCTTTTGCAGCAATTGCGCAGATGTGACCGGGCTGTCGAGGTCTACAAATGCGCATCGAACTTGTCCAGCATGCAATTCCTCGCTGCACAACCCCGACGATGTGGTAGTCGCAGGTCTCAACCCATCAGAAGACTACAAGACGTCGGTACTCAGCGGCCTGAGTCCAACAATCATCATGGAGTGTGCCAGTCGCGGCTTGGCGTTCCATAGCTATCAGACGTCACAGGAGATCATCTACCAGGAGCACCTCGCGAAAGGCTTGACTGGCAAGTACGATACGCTCAGTCAGCAGATGGACCAGCTTGTGCACGATGCAAATTCGCAGATCAAGGCATTGCAAGACAAGATGCAGGGTTGGTCATAGCCTCTTCATCTGAATGCTCCATTACTAACAGTCGCGTAGCCATGCAAGCCGAACAGGAGGATCTCGAGGACAAAAACCATCAACTTCAGAAAGCCTTCAAAGAGAAGACGAAAGCGCATGCGCAGACCCAAGCGCACTACCAGCAATTGAAAAGCAAGGTCATGGCAACGGAGGTAGCTCATGCTGCTGGTGACGAGGCGGCGTACACGATCCAGACTGCTCGTGGAGACCGGTTCATCGACCGCCTTCCTGGCACGCGGACCGGAACGGCCAACTACAGTCAGATGAACATGTCGCAGCAGGCCGGTGGTGGTAGACCGCACAACAGAGACTTTAGTAGGAGTTCTGGGAGCAGTGGACGGCAGCAGCAGGGTGGTGTGCATCTCGGGCCTCCGTTCGATCCACAGCTGCAGAGACGAGGACTGGGTGTGAGGAACAATACTGGTCGTGAGTTATTCTTCTTTGAACGTGGAGAGCATCGCGCGCTGACACAGTGAAGACACAGCTCCAGTCGGGACGCCTTCGCAAGCTCACAGAAGCCAGCTACCAGTCCTCGGTGGTTCACGCCAGCCTCCTCCGTACTTGAATCAGGATGCGCATTCCTCGTACCAAAACTCGCCCATGACCAGGCAGCCTCTTGCCAGTGGTGCGCGTGGCTTGGGTAGCTTCATGCTAGGGGGCAAGTCGTCACGGAGGACTGGTGGCACCGCAAATACTGGTCCGCTAGGGAGATGAAGTGAGGAGTGTGTGTCGGGTGTTGTTGCGATGGGGCATGGGAACTGAGCATGGCGAAGGAACGGGCGGCCTTCGTGCCAGATGTGTATAATTCGAAGCGTGCATACACGTTCAGTCTGCCATGTCATGTCATCATCTAATTACCATACCGCTGGTCGACATCTGAAAATCAAAGTGCTAGACTAATGCCTTTGAGCCAATGCTCGCCGTTTGTACTCCTTGATGATCTGCATCTCCGTCACAGTGCCGGGCACACCGACTTACCATCGGCCATACTCTTCGCCAACTTCTTTCCATAAGTGACGCAAAGCACTCAGCCAGGTCCTCGATTTCTTAGCTTCGCATTACTTCACCATTCATGTCTAGTGACTTTTAGTTGATCACGTAAGCGTTCGTCACGGGCATTCAGCGCTCGCCGTATTCATGACACTATGTACTGTTGTTGGAGGTGGAGCCGAATGCATCCTTTCCAGACCGAATGGAATAAGCGTTGGCCTTAGGTGCTTGTTGTGACTTCAGACCAAGGCTACTGACAGTGATACCGTACCGCGTAATAGAGGTTTTAGGAATGCGTAATATTACTATACTAGGCTAGAACAGCTGTCTAACAGCTATTATTCTAAGTTAAAAGCTATTAAAAGGCTATTACTAAGCGTTAGATCTTATTACTTAATACGTATCTTAAATATTAATAGATATCTACTTTAAGAAGATACTCTAGCTATATTAGTAGTATTATATATTAAATGCTAATACGTATTATAATTAATATATAGTAATTAGCTATTAATTATAATATATTTTAACGCGTATTATTTATTATAGCTACTAAGATCTATCTATAATTATTAGATATTATCTATATATTAAGAGACTATTAGTATAATATTAGCCTTTAAAATATCTTAGCGCCTATTATATATTACGCTTATATTAGTAATTAACTATAATATATATTAAGCTATAAAAACTTATTATAATATAATAGCTATTATACTTTAATTAGTTAATATTATAGCTTAAGTATAAAGGCATCTTAATATAGCTTTAACTTACTAGTAGCTAGAGGTTATATATTAATTTCTATATTTTAGTCTACTTAGAGTATTACTATATTCTATAATTATTTATTATATATATATTATAGCGTAATCTACTAGACGCTTTACTATAGTAATTAATTTATTAATTTAACTTTTAGTTAGCTATACTTCTTTCTTAGATATTTACTATATAATATAGCTTATCTTAAGTTTCTTTTAGATAGTAGCTAAAAGATAGAGTAAAGACTTAATAGTCTACTATAAAAGTAGTTTCTAGACTATCTCTATATACTAATCTTATATTCTAAGTACTTAAATTCTAAGTTAGTTTACTAAGAACTTTATAGTTTAGTAAAATATATTAATTAAATAAGTAGTACTTAATATAAATAAGCTTAGTAAAGTTTAGTATTCTATCTCTTATAATATAGTCTTATAGCTATATTTCTAAAGTAAATAGATATTATATAGTAAAAAAGAACTAAAAAGTAAAGTAGAATATCTACTTAGAGAAATAGTAATAAGAAGTAACTACTTATATATACTAAATATACCTACTAGTGTAAAAAATATTACTTTAAGATTATAGGTATAATTACTATATATCTAAACGCTTCTACTTTTTAGAAAATAAAGTATTATTTAGTATATATAAGTAGATAGAACTCTATTAATATAAATTAAATACTAAAATAAAGTTTATAAAGCTATAGATATAGATATAAATATAGATAAGAATAGTATATTTAGTAAAGCTATATTAAAGCGCGCTAACTTAAAAAGGTAAAGCTTTATAAATAAGAAATTACTAAGTAGCTAGTAGATAGTCTTAGAACTTCTACTTTTTCTTTTTTTTTATAATAAATACTCTATTATTAGATATAGTATAGCTATTATTAAAGATACTAGATTTAATAGATAATACGTTAAAGCTAGGTAGTAGCTTAGTAATACTAAGAAGTAAATTAGTATTATAGTTATACGCGTTAGACTTCTTTTTAGCTTTATACTTCTTAGATATATAGTTTTTATTAAAGAAGAACTTATAGAAGCTAGGCTAATACTTAATAAAGTTTTTCTTTTAGCCTTAATTATAGAAAGTAGCTAGTAGCTTTACTTAAGTAAGCTACTTCTTTTCTTAAGGTAAAGCTAGCTTATAGTTATTCTTTATATTTATAATATATTTTATAAAAGCTACTAATAATACTATAATATCTATATTATTATTAGTAATATTATTCTATATATAGAATATATACTAACTTACTATAAGTTTACTATTATACTATAGAAGTGCTACGCTAAAGGTTAATATAGTAATAAGTAAATATAAATACTAACTTAAAGTTCTTAATACTATATATATTAAAAAAGAATTTACGTATATACTTAGTATTAAAAATCTTACTCTTTAGATACTTACTCTCTTTATCTAATTTAAAGACTTTAAGTATATATACTTAGAAGAATTAGTAATAACTTAATAAATATAATACTATAATATATATAAAGTTATTTAATAGTATAGAATTTCTACTAGATTATATTCTACTAGACTCTATAAGCTCTAAGCTTTAGAATCTAAGTATCTTTAAAATCTTACGTATACTTAAAAAAATACTCTATTTACTAATACTTAGTAAGTGTTTAGATTAAAAGTGTTTAGAAAGTAGATTCTAGTTAGCTTAGCTAGATAATTAATCTAAGACTAAAGATTTTATACTATATTATTATAGTTACTTTTATTATAAAAGTACTTCTTATACTTACTAGAAACTTATTACTACTATAAAGTTAGTAGTGTAAAGTAATAAAGGCTTAAATTCTTACTACTACTCTTTTCTTAAGATTATTAAAAGTAAAAGTCTAAAACTTTTTCTTTTTACTATATAGTCTAAGTAACTTCTTAGTAGCGCTAAAGTTCTTTTTACTCTTAGCTAATCTAGTTATCTTATCTAGTAACTTATTAACTTTAGTAATATACTTATTATTCTTTTTATTTTTATTTCTAAGCTTCTTAGTCTTATTCTTAGCTTTATCTTTTTTTTTAGCTTTTTTTTTTCTTTTCTTTCTTTTCTTTAATAAATAGTATTTTATTTTCTACCTCTAGAGTTAGAAAGTAGTAATATTCTTAGCTTTTAGACTTCTTAACTTTTACTATAGGCTTAGATAAAAGTTTTTATTATTACTTAGAATTATTAGATATATATTCTAAGCTAGGCTTTTCTTTTATAGATAGTATTTAGAATAAGATTTATTAAAAGTTATCTTTAGTAATATATAGTATAGATAGATTTAGCTTAGCTATAGTTTTTATATAACTAGTTTATAAAGTACGTACCTTTAAATTTAATATTACTTTACTTTTAGTAAACTTCTTAGTAAAAGTAGATAAAAGTTTAGTTAACTTAGATAGAGTATTAAGATAGCTTTTCTTTTTCTTAGAGGTAGTAGTTAAGCGCTTAGTATTAGAGCTATTTTTACGTACCTTTATTAATAGTATAGTAGATTATATACTTTTTTAAAAAGTTTTAATAGTAACTTTTATAAGTTTATCTAAGTTATTATAGTATAAGTAGCGCTTATTAAGTTTATTAGCGCTTAGGCTACTTTTAGAGATATTACTAGTAGAGAAATATATTTAGCTAAATATAGTTATAGTATATAGAAAAGATATAAAAAAAAGTAATTAGTAAAATATAAAAAAAGTGTTATAGAGTTAATAGTAAAAGTAAGAATAAAATAAGAAGTTAAAAGTTAAAAGGTAAGAAAAGTTTATAAGTAGTAGAAGTAAATATAAACTTAGCGTAATATAACTAGATACTAGTAGCTCTATACTCTATTTAGCGCGTTAACTCTAAATTCTTAAACTATTAGTATTTCTATATTATTACTATACTATATACTTTACCTATAATCTATATCTACGTAAGATTTTATATTATAATATTTAGCTTTTCTATATATTATAATATAGCGCTACTTTTTCTTATATCTTAGCTTTATTATCTATAGCTAAATTCTCTAGCTATTACCTTCTAGTTATAGACGTAACCTTATAGAATTTTTTAAGTACTATATAGCTTAATAAAGAAGTTTCTAACTATATTATTTACTCTACGCTATAAGTTACTATATATTTCTATTATTTATCTAGGTATCTAAACTACTTATTACTATTAAGATTACTAGAATTAAGCTTTTACTCTACTATTTATACTAATATTATATTATTCTATACTCTTAATACCTATCTAGCTATTTAGATATAATATACTCTAGAGGTTTTTAGTTACTTATTTTATTTATAATTAGCTATTAAGATTTAGCCTAGAGTATATATATTAGAAAAGAGAATTTAACTCTTTTACTCTACTAGTAACTTTTTTATTAACACTACTTCTATACGCGTATATTTTTACTTCTAATATAACTAGATAGCTAAATAAAAATATTTAGCTAGTCTAAAATACTAGAAATTATAGTAGAAGATATACTAATATATTTCTATATTTAGTATTTTCTCTACTAGCGCTACTTATCTCTATTACTAGCTACTTTACTCTTATTTTAAAATATTATATCTTTCTAGATAGTCTACTCTCTACTTAGACTACTTTTATTATCTTTCTACTTTTTTCTTTTTAGATCTAGAGAATATTACTTAATATTCTCTTATATACTCTTATATAACTTAGCCTTTTTAGGCTTATTCTTAGTTTATAAAATCTATTCTAGACTACTTCTCTAACTACTAGACTTTTTTCTTTACTCTATTTATATCTATATTTCTAGACTCTAATCTAGTATCTATACTTTAGCTCTAAGTATCTAAGTTTAAGATTATATTATAGTTTATAGATCTACTTCTAAGCCTATATTTTATAATTTATTTACTTTATTTCTAAGTATTTAGCTAACTTTTAAAATTGTATATTTAGACTTTTATAATATCTAGTACTAGTTTTTATAATCTACTTCTTCTATTATATTATAAAGTTTTATTTTATTAGTTTAATCTTAAATCTAATTAATCTAAATATAATAATATTTAAGAATAATTAGAAGTCTTATCTAGTTATAAAAGTAAAGGTTTTAGTTAGAGAGATATTAATATAAGCTTAAATAATTCTATTCTATTAACTAAGAGCTATATTACTATAAACGCTATATAGATTATTTAAAATATTCTTAGTTTAGTAAATTATATTAAGAGTAATATTATATTAGATTTTAATATAATAGATATAGTAGAGAAGACTAAGAAGAAACTTAAGGCTATAAATAAAGATAATTCTAAGCTAAATACTAATAAGGTAGAGATAGTAGCTATAGAAGAAGATAAGAACTATATAGCTAGTATATTTAATAATAAAGATTCTAGTAAAGAAACACTACTTAAAGAGTTAGCTATACTAAGGTAAACCTTTTCTTTTATTAACTCTAATCTAATTAAAAGCTATATATACTCTAATAACTTAATAAATAAAGTTCTATATTATACTAAAGACTTTAAGATATCTAAATTTAAAGTAGTAGTTACTTTTTACGTTAATAAATAGAATATTAGTAGAGAGTAATAGATTAATTTTATAAATATACTTAGTCTTTTTAAAAATATTCTATCTAAAGTAGCTTATCTCTCTAAGTAGGTTAATACTATAAAGTAGATACTAGATAATTAACTACCTCTTCTATCTATAAAAAGCTAAAAACTAAAGCTTAACTAAACTCTTCTACTAACTTATACTAATAATAAAAAGAAGATAATACTATTTAATATAAAGTATTTCTTTAAATATCTTTTATAATTTTAGACCTTAATAAGCTACGCGTATTTTAGTATAGTGTATTTTATTAATAAGCTATTAGAGTTCTAGTATTCTTAATTCTAGAGTAGGTTTAACTAAACTATAAGTAGTTAATTTACTTATATATAAAGTAGTAAATACGTTAGATAGATTATTCTAGCCTTAGATTTTGTTTAGTATTATAGTACTATATTAAATAGTAGAAAGTTTAGCTATATTATCTTTATTAGTTTTAATATAACTAATAGCGCTAAATAAAATAGAATATATAAAAAGGTAAAACTCTTTATATAGCTAATCTATATTAAGAGTTAACTTAAAGAGATACTATAAGCTATTATAGATAAGGCTTCTATAACTAACTCTATTAGCTTTACTAATAATAAGATCTTTTTTATAAAGAATAAGCCTAATATATAGATACTATAATTAGCTCTTATCTATACTAAGCTACTTATGTATCTTAACTACTACTATATAACTCTAATACTTAGTAACTTTTCTTTCTACTTAATATACTATATTATTTAATATATTATTTTATATAACTCTATATCTATTTAGCTTCTAGTGCTTACTTATCTACTTTATAAAGAGTTAGAACTAAAGATATATAGCTAATATATAATTACTAGAAATCTTAATACTATAGCTAAAATAGTATAGTTCTTTCTATATACTTTATTTATTAACGCATTTAGTTTATACTAGAATATATATTATCTAATACCTAGAATCTACGCGTAATTTATCTTTATAAATAAGCTTAACTATAAATATTAAATTAATATATTTTCTATCTTATTAGCCTCTTTTACTATAAAGTAGAAAGATATAGTTAATTTAATAATATATCTAAGAGAACTAGAGACTAGCGTTAAGATAAAACTTAATAATAAGTTAATAGTTATAATATATACTCTCTACGTTACTTATGTTAGTAATATACTATAATAGTAGGTAAATATAAGCTATAAGAACTAGAAGATAGAGTACTACTACTAGTTATATCTTATCTCTTCTAAAACTAACTAAGATATTAATATTAACTATAATATTATTATATATAGTTATTACTACTATAAGATATAGCGCGTTTATAATAAGATAGAGAAGATATTATAAAAGAACTATAATAATATCTTCTAATTACTTAGTCTTAATAATAAGCTTTTTCTATTATTTTATATTTATAAAGTACTATATATACTTATTATATTTTTTAGTAATATAGTCTATAGTAAATTTAAAGAGATAGCTTACTAGGTTTTTAATATTCTTTTTATAAATTTATTAAAACCTATTTTCTATAAGATATTTACTACGCAGTTTACTACTATAACTCTATCTCTAATATAGGCTTATATCTAGAATATTTATTAGTATATTAGCTCTTTTTTAATATAAGAGTTTAGTAGAGCTAGTATAATTACTCTAGTTATACTATAGTAATAGCTTAAGAATATTTATCTCTACTCTAAGATTCTAGCTACTATTAAGTAGGTTCTTAAGTATACTAAAAATACTTCTTCTTATACTAGTATTAATTTTATTATCTACTACTATATAACTATTATATAAATAAATATAGTTATTATAGAGCTATATATAAGAAAGAAAAACTAAGTAGAACTACTATCTCTAGTTATTAAAAGCTAGTAGAAAATGTAAAACCTTATTAATATTATATTTCTTACTTCTAGTAAGGCTATTTACTTTATATCTAGTATAATTTCTACTACTAGACTAACTATTATATTTCTTAGTTCTTTAAATCTAACTTACTATAGCTTATATAAGTAAACTCTAACCTAAAGAGCTTAATATATAGATAAGTATAATAACTCTAATATAATAACTAGTAATAAAGATATTAATTTAGATAACACTTTATTTAAAGATAAGAAAAAGATATATACTACTATAGTAGATAACGCTTTTTAGAAAAAGAAAATTATAAAGTCTAGCTAGAAGAAAAAGTAACTTAATACTCTTAAGAGAAAGAAGTTTATACTAAATATCTATATAATTCTATACATTATATCTATAGTTAAAGAGTTTAGCTTAGTAAGAAATATAATAATATAGAGTAGAGAGAATAAGTATAAGTAAGTATTTTCTTAGTTACTACTTTATCTCTTTTATCTATTTTTAGTAGCTATTAGCTATATTATTTACACTATAGTTATAACTATAACTTTTCTAAGAATAATAGCTAATATTCTATAATAAAATCTTTAAAGATAAAATTACTAAGATAAATTATTATAATACTATAGTTATAATTTTTAAATAGAAGTAGCGTAGATAGACTATCTATCTAGTATTAAGTAGCGTATATAATATAAGCTACTTTAAACTAGCTAGTTATTTAAGTAATATTAACACGTATTATCTATTACTTCTCTACTATCTAACTACTTCTAGTACTTAGCTTAATTACGTGTAAGAGAATAGTAACGTAGATAGTTAATATATATAAAAAGATAAAGCTTATAATACTTCTACTATTTAGCTATAAATTATACTAAAGTCTCTTTATATACTAGCTAACTCTATTCTTTTAGTCTATACTCTCTATAAGCTACTACTAAAATATTTATTTATCTAACTATTATAAAACGCTTATTAAATTAACTATAATAAACTAAACGTATATACTTTTAATTATAGTTTACTTTACTAGACTTAGTGCTTAAAGTTTAATAACTTATAAGTTAAAGTTACTATAGTATAGATATAAACTAATATTACTTTAGAAAGCGCCTTTATATAGTTATAACTATAATATCTAGATTTATCTAGGTTTAAAGAAATATAATTAGTTAAGTTACTAGAATATTTATATATTTTAGAAAAGACGTATACTAGATATTTATAGTTCTTAATATTATAAAGAGTAACTTTACGTAATAAGTTATTATTAATAACTTCTAGAGTCTAAGCGTTAATAGTAATAAAATCTTATTTACTTTAACTTTTACTCTTTCTAGAAACTATCTAATTATTAGTCTTCTAAGTATTAATACTTTTCTAATCTAAGTAATACCTATAATTAAGCTAGATAGCTTTTAGTTAATTAATTAAAATATCTACTATATATAGTATCTTTTAAATATTACTTAAGTATAAATACTACTTAATAGTCTAGTATATAAGAGCTTAAGTCTTAATATAATATATATCTTTCTTTTTTAACTTTATTCTCTTCTTCTAGAACTTTCTATACTAAGCTAATTACTTCTATAGTATCTACTAATATAAGCTATATTATTTATTATAATATTTTACTCTTTTATATATAAGCTATAGACTTAGATAGTAAGACTTTCTTTAGTTTAGAATAAAAGCTTAATAATAGATACTTATTCTCTACTCTAGATAATAGCTTTAAGAAACTACTATTAGTAATAGTTATACTTTAGGCGCTAAAGTAGTTTTAATATAACTAGTATAGTATATCTTTATAATAGAGACGTAAAGTTATAGCTTTTAATTTTTAAAAATCTACTATAGGTAATAGAAGTTTAGTAGTAATACTAGAGACTAACTAGACTACTACTAAAGCTAATATTATAAAATAGCTTTTAGATTATAGTAGTAAAAACGTAATATATTATAATATATTATATTATTACTTATTAAACTATAGCGTAGTTAGCGTAATATCTCTAAGATTCTAATAATATTATTATAATATTTAGAGCTTTATAAGTGTAAAGTTTATAATATATAGCTAAAGAAAGAGCTATACTACTAGCGCTATAGTAGAAGATATAAGAATATAAGCTAATAATTATTACGTCTCTAGAAATATATATAAAAGTAATAATTAATAGTTAAGATATATTAGTTAACTTCTAGGTATATTATCTTAACTTAGAGTAAAAGAAGTAGATATAGTAGTTAGAACGCGCACTCTACTTATAGCTACGTAATCTTTTATATATATAATATAATATAAAGCGTTATACTTTATATAGATAAAACTAAAACCTTATTTCTCTAGTATATTTATATTCTTAGAATACTAGAAGATATATCTAAATATATTAGATCTCTAGTATATAATTTAGTGCTGCTATACTATTCTATTTATTACTACTCTTTTCTTTATACTAATTCTATTATCTATTCTACTTTATACTCTATATCTTATAGCTAAGAAAGATATACTTTAATAAAGATATTCTAGATACTTAGATTTATTCTATTCTCTTCTTATAGATATATCTACTATCTTTTAATATAGTAATACTAATACTTAATTATTAATCTAATACGTACTTTATAGCTAGCAAAGCTAAGATATTAATTAATCTAGCCTTTCTAATTTACTACTTCTAGAGTAGAAGACCTAGCGTAGCTACTACTAAATTCTAATTATTACGCTAAGTAGTAAAATATTCTATATCTAGTAAGAAAATATAAACGCGTAGTAAGCTAATATATAATAAAATCTAGATTTTTATCTAGTAAAATAGCTATTAATATACTAAACTAAGACTTAAATTACTTAATATAGGCACTTTTACTACTACCTATAAGCGTATTAACTAGTATAATAGGTATTAAAATAACTAAGTCTAACTTAATACTTATTATTAGTTATAGTTTTTATAGCTTAAATTAACTAAAATATATACTTTTACTATTACTATTAAGCTAAAATTTATAAAAATAAAGCTTAAAATAGCTAAGTCTAACTTAGTAGCGTCTATTTAAATAGCTAGAATATTAAAAATATAGAAATAGCTAAGTTTCTAGAAGCTAGAATATATAAGTAGATATTCTAATATTTAAGTAGAAGGCTAACTAGACTACTTTTTTCTAAGTCTAGCTAAACTTTCTTTAGTTTAGAATATCTTCTCTTTCTTAGCCTTTTTAAACCTACTTATTACTAACTCTTATACTTCTTTTATAATTTTTTTTAATATACTTTATTATTTACTAGTATTTTTACTAATATAAACTTATAATCTTATAGTAAATTCTAACTTTTTCTAACTTTTTCTAAGCTAGTCTAAACTCTACTAGCTAACTTTAAGTACTTTATATCTTTTTATCTCTAGCTAGAGTTTAACTTTTACTTTAAGTAAGGTTATTAATAATAATATTTTCTTTTTATAGATATCTTTATACTATAATATTATTAATATATATAACTTCTAACTATAATATCTTATACTTAAAACTTTAACTTTATATTATATATCTCTAACTTAGTTTATATATTTAGTAATAGCTTTTATACTAAAGGTAACTTATATATAAATAGATTAATAAAAAATAGAATAATAGTATAATAAGTGTAGCTTAAACTTATATAAAAGATAATAATAATTTAGTAAGATATTAGATAATAGTGTAATAGATATAGCTTAGATTTATATAAAAGGTAATAAGAATATTAATAAAGTAAATAGTAATTTAGCGTAGTAATTATAGCTTAGATTAATTAAGTAGATATTAATCTAACTAAAGAATATTAGTATAATTTACTAATTAGATATTATACTAAAAAAAAAAAAAGAATAGTTATACTTAATAAGTAAGATTAAAGTATTAATAGATCTATATATTTTAGACCTTTACTTTCTTAGCTAGTAGACTAATAGGCTTTATAGCTACGCTAGTAGTAGACTATACTTATTAAAGTTAAGATAGTTTATCTAGTATATTAATTAAGAATAGAGCTAGAGAAGAGAAACTCTTTTTAGAAGTAACCTTAGCATTATTACTATTTTTATTAGTCTTAGCTTTATACTTATAAAAAGTAGCTACTTTCTTAGTAGTAGTAAGCTATAAAAAGTTAGTAAAGTTTATTAAGTTATTACTATTACTTATCTATATATAGTAGAATATTATTCTTCTTTTTATTACGCTAGCTAGATACTACTTCTTATTAGTAGTAGCTTTAGCTAAAGTAATTATAACCTATATAAGTATATAATAATTAGGTAATTAAGCTTATATAAGCTACACCTTTTACTTATAAAGTATTATAGTCTTTTTAGAAGTAATCTTAGTATTATTACTATTTTTATTAGTTTTAGCCTTTTACTTATAGAGTATTATAGCTTTATAGAAAGTTAGAAAAGTTTACTAAATTATTACTATTACTTATTTATATATAGTAAGTAGAATATTATACTACTTCTTATTAGTAGTAGTTTTAGCTACTAAAGTAACTATAATATATTAGATAGATAATAATTAAGCGCTATAGTTACTATAATATAAAAATATTATTTCTAAGTATCTACTACTCTATAGTTATAACTTATATTTAGTAGTTAATAATAGACTATTAGTGTATACTTAGCTAGACTACTAAGACTAAATATTATTAGTATATATACGTAGTATTATTAAAAGTAAGAACTTATAAGTTTTAATAGTCTTATTCTCTAGATTCTCTTTAACTCTAGAAGTAGGTAACTTCTTTTTCTTTAGATAGCTATAACTTTTCTAGATATTTAATAATTAAGCGTATTATTATTATTATTATTATTAGTAGTAGTAGAAGTAAATATAAAAGTAAAAGAGATAGAAGTAAGTAAGTAGTAAGTAGAGATTTATAGCGCTTTAGAGTCTATACTTATATTATTAGCTATTACCTAAGCGTAATAAAAGTAAAAGTAAGTATAGTTTATAAACACTATAGTAATATATATAGAGTTATCTAATACTTAGATAGTAAGTAATATTTCTAGCTAATAGAGTATAACTATAGTGTAGACATTTTAATAGCTATAAGAATAGTAAGAAAAGAGATAAAAAAGTATTATAATAATAGTAATAGTAATAGTAAGCTATACTAATAAGTAATCTAGAAGCTTTACTATAGTAGATATTTACTATAGTAACTATACGCGTTTTAGTAAAGTATAGTATTATTATAATTAGCTACTATAGTAGCTATTAGTAACTATTTAGATATAAGTAAGATAAGTAAAGATAAGATAGTAGAATAATAAATATAGCTAATGTGCTAGTGCACAAGGTATTCTTATATAAATTAGATCTTTAACAACCTAAGAATTACCTAGAGAAAGAGCGTCTTTTAATAAGAGCTCTTTAGAATTATCTTATTATCTACTATCTTATCTTTTACTTATACTTTTTAGTATTAGACTCTTATATAATACTTTAGATAATAGAATCTCTCTATAATAGAACTCTTTTCTACTAAACTAACGCCCTTATACTTTCTTACCTATACTAACTACCTTACGTTCTTGTAGTAATACATCTTTATACTCTCTAACACCTATATAAATAGTAAAGTCTATAGAGATATATTCTACTACGTAGTATAAGAAGTAGTTAGTATACGTTAATACAACGCATATAGTAATAACAACTACAACAAATATAATAAGTATAGACTTAGCTCTTTTCTTTAGGTTAGCTAGAACTATAATAGTAGTTGTGTTTAGGCTAACTACGTTCTTACTACTAAGTAACATTAGATAAGATAATCGCGCAGACAAAGCAACTACTTAGAAACACTAGAAAACACTAATTTAACTAATACCTAGAATAGTAATATTAGAAGTATAATAAAATGCTAAGCTAGCTAGGTTAATATAACACTATAATAGTATATTTAGAACGTACACTAGTGCGGAACTATAGTTTAATAGAACTAATAACCTAATAGAGTATTATAGTAAGCAAAACGCTAAGCTATACTAACTATAAAGGTATTTAGAAAGTACCCTCTGCTGTTAGGTAGAGAGTATTAAACACTATTAAGTATTTAGAACTTATCTTTTAATTACACAATCTCTATAGTACAATATCTATTTAGTATTTAAGCTATTAAGTAAAGAAGTATTAGCTTCTTTATAAGTTATTTAGAACTATAATAACTACTAAAAGAATAGAAGAAGCGTAAGGCGTTAAGAAACCTAGTAATTCTCTCTTCTAAGCATTTATTTACTACTTCTTTAACTACTTTAACACTAAAGATACTAACCTCTAGAACTATCTCTAAAGTAGAGAGTATATTATTATTTATAATAGCAACTAATAGTGTAGTCTCTATAGTTTACTCTAGACACGCTACTCTAGTCTTTACTAGTAATAACATTACTAAGTTTCTTAAAGACTATAACTAACAAGCTAATAATAGAGGCCTCTCTAATAAGATAAGAGTCTCTATTCTTCTAGATTATATTAGCGATAAGAATTGCTCTATTACTTATATTATTAAGCTCTTTACTAGTTATAAGAAGAAGAACTAGGCTAAGCTTAAGGTAAATATAAAGAAATACTAGGTAGATAAGAACACTACTATTAAGATAGGCAAGCGCTTATACTTATAAGCTTTTATCTATAAGTATATAAATAATCTACCTAGTCTTACTAAGTATTATACTTACTTCTACGTAATAGTAGAAGCCTACGTTGCTAATAAGCAAGTTCTATAGAAGAAACTTAGCTTTCTCTTCTACTATAGACTTCTAAAGTATAATAAGTAGATAGTTACTTTTATAATACCTAACGCTTCTAAAGACAATAATTAGGCTAAGTACTATATAGATAAGATCTATACCTTTCTTAAGAAATACTACAGAAAGAACAACGCTATTAATAATATACATACCTAGAAACACAGTAGTATAGATACTAAGATAAGATATATTATGCTTACTAATAAGTATACTACCTTTAACCTAGAGAAGGTAAAGAGCGTTATTACTAATCTTAAGAAGTAATAGAAGAAGCAAGAATCTCTACTTTCTTCTAACGTAGACTTTAAGATAGAATAACTTATAACTTTACTAAATAGGCTAAAGCTTAACGTAGATATAGTTTATTTCTTTATAGCCTACTTATTAGTTACTCTAATCTTTAAGAACCTCTATAATACTCTATACTTTATAGACTATGTAACTAAGAAAGAGCTCTCTATTAAAAGAAATAATAGTTCTTTTATTACTAAAGTACCTAGAAACACAGCTTCTAAGAGAGAAACTATTTAGTATAGAAAGGCTAAGTATACTAATACTTACTACATGTATAATAAGAAAAGTTATAAGATTACTAAGTATAAACTCTACAATAACCTCTATAACCTAGATTAGATTAGTTACTATTAGAATAATAAGCGCAAGTAAGAAACGTACTATTTTAGCCTACTTTATAATTACCTTAACTAAATCTCTAGTACTTCTCTATTAACCTATAAGCTTAAATAGCTTAGGTCTAAGATTAAGAAGTATTTTAACATTACTAATAATATAATAGAACAGCCTGCGTATAGTGTTCTTTCTAAAAAATTTAAGAGAGACTCTTACTCTAAGTATATTCTTAAATAATTAAACTTAGCTAATATAATTACTTATTTAGACTATCGCGTTAGTTATAAGAACGCTTAGTAGTAGTTTATCTAGTTTTAGAAAGGTGTTAAGTACTCTAAGAAGGCCTAGCTACTTAATAACATTAATTCTAATAGTATTATTATTAGTAGTAAGAACACTACTTTTCTCTACAGCGCTAAAGGTAATACTATTAGACGCCTAAACAAGAGTATTCTTAGTAACTCTAATTAAGTTCGCGATAGCTATATTAAGAAGAGAGGTAGACTCTCTAAGTAATTGCAAAGCTCTTAGCTATTGCCTAGAGAAGATATAATTAGATAGATTTCTAACTTATAAGCATTAGACACTACTATAATACTAGAGAATAGTTAGTTAGAGCTACTATTTCTTCTACAAGCTTCTAACGCACTATTTATAGTTATTTATCTACTAGCTAATATCTATATTAATAATAGTATATTAGCTAATTCTAGACATTTATTATAAGACTACAAGAAGAAGGCAGTTAAGTTCTTAGACACTCTTTCTAACCTAGAACTTAAGAAGCTTATTAAAGAACAACCTAATTATATTATAATAGCGCTTCTAAGTTAAGAAGTATAAGAAGTAATAGTTTCTAATCTAATTAGTTAGAATAATATTGCTAATTAATTACGTAATCTTCTAAAGAAGAATAGTATTAGTATAGATAGTATTAGAATAGTAAATAGCTTTAAGGCTAGCTACGCTATAGATTTTAGGTAGACTCTATTTTTACCTAAAATCTATACACTCTTCTACGCGTCTACGCCTTACTATCGCGCCTTCTATAAATACCTATTATAACCTCTACTAACTATATAGTTACGTTAATGTAATACTAACACCTTCTATAACACTATTAATGTATACTACTTAAATACGTAAACTTAATATAAAGTTACTAGTTATAGTAACTTATAGAGTAACACTCTTAACTATATACTTACTAAGGTAGTACGCAGAGTATAGAGACGCGCTAGACGTGTGTTTGTCTAGATAGACCTACTAGAGGCCTAGGTTTATATTTATAGTAATTCTATTAAATACCTTATTAATATAAGCGTGTAGATAAATATTCTTTGCCTTAGCGCAGCACGCGCGCTAAAGATACTATATAAACACTAGATATAGAAGCTTAGTAACCTACTATAAGAAGTTACCTCTACTAATAGTAGCTACAAACTATTTATTAGTACTATATTTAACGTTCTTATACGTATTAGCACTATAGTTATTTACACTACCTTCTATATTATCGCGAATCTTACACGCTTAGCTATACTTAGAGAACTATAGTATATAGCGTTATATATTAGAATATAATATAACGCGTTTAGTAGAGTATAATATTATATTTAGTCTAAGAATAGAACTAAGTTAGTTTTCTTTGTTACCTTAGACTCTAAGCCTATATACCTATTCTCTACTATAGACTATAAGTAATAGAATAAGAATAATAATACTATAGAACACGTACAAGTTAGCGCTATAACTAACTCTACTTTAGGTCTACCTTAAGATTCTCCTGTAGTTTAGTATCTACACTAGAGAGCGTAGTGCGATCTAACGTATAGTTTTAGGTAATACAACATACTATATCTAGTAAGTATCTAATAGATATAGAGAAGGTAGATACGCTCTCTCTTTAATAATAGCGTAGAGGCACCTTAGGTAGATAAGAACACTAAGCTAATTATTTAGTATAAATAGAAGCTTACTAAGTACACTATTATATATAAGATTAACTATAAAAAGATACTTAATTACGCGCGTAGAACTTATTAGTAACTAGAGGTTACTACCTTATATAAGACTATAGACAAGAAGGTTTAGCCTATTAACATTTCTTAAGTAGATAAGCTAATAGAGTTTAGATAGAAAGACTAGAAGAAATAAGCTATTTAGCGTTAACAACTTCGCCTGTCTATTTGTAAACTAGACCTAGAACTATATAATAATATATTTAAACTGCAATACGCTATATTTCTATAAGAAACTTACCTTACACCTAAGAGACTAGCTAACCTTTATATTAGATTACAAGTTACGCAAGAAGAGAGAGATCTCTTTATCTAGATACTCTATAATAGAGAAGTAGCTTTATTATAGAAATTTACTAAATCTAGTAGAATACACTCTAATGTATACCTACTATACAAGATCTATATAGTAGAATACAAAGCTTAGTAAGCGCAAGGCTTTACTATTTCTAAGAAGCTTAAGTAGGTTATAGTTAATATAGCTAATACTTGCCTTAATAGAGGTACCTAGAAACGCTACAATAGTTAGTATTGTAACCTATAGCATCTAGTTTCTAAGAAGAATAGAGGAGCTTAATAGATCTCTAATATATAAAAGATTAATACTATTAGCATACGTAATATAAACCTACCGCTAATAGTAGATAAGTTCTCTAAACACTTTACTAGATGTCTTATTAACTCTCTTATAGATCTCTATTCTAGTTACAATTAGATTACTCTTTACACTGTAAGCTAGAACATAATAGTCTTTTAGACACTAGTTAGTCTTCTTTATTTATATACTATAGTTATAGAGATAACTAACTTAGTTATAGTATTCTAGCGCGTTATAATAAAGATTCTTAAGAACTATTAGCTAAACACTATAGTATTTATTAATAATATTACTTATAGAGGTTCTAAGATAGACTATAGTAGTAAGATAGCTATATCTAGTGTTCGTCGCTACGTCTATAAATACATTCTCTAACTTAACTACGTTCTTACAGACATTAAGCGCGTAGAAAGAATAGTCTCTAGTAAGAAGTACTACTTTCTTATAGAACGCCTAGAGGTTGTTAGCTATAAGATTAGCTCTAAAGAACGCTATTCTAATAGCAAGAAGGTCTAGAAGCTTTTAGATTAGCTATCTTACTATAATATACGTAATATTTACTCTTTTCTTAGGCTATATATCTACTACTACATCTAGATAAAAGAATTTACTACTATTACTAAGCCTCTCTTCTATCTTCTTTATAGAGATATAAAGTATAAGTAGAGTCTAGATTAGAATTAAGTAATATACACACTTAAACACGCTATATACTTAGTACTAGCGCTAGTAAGCCTTAACTACTTAGATATCTTAAAGTACAAGGTCTTTCTTATAACTAACGCTAGTTAGAATAGAAAAGAAGCTTATCTTAAATAGCTATAGGCTAATAGTAAACGCTACTCTATTTAATTTAAAAGCACACTATAGTTAGCAAGAGAACGTCTTTAGTATTCTACTAAGTTAGAATATAAGGCAGTGCTGTAGGCTTTAAAGAAGTTTTGTATATACCTATATAGTATACACTTTACTATTAAAACTAATATAGTAACACTTATTACCTAGCTTAATTACTCTTCTACTAATAACCTAGAATTAGTTATAAATTAGTAGATCTCTACTATTCTTCTTTAGAACTTTAACATTGTCTACGTCTCTAGAAAAAAGAACATTATTACAGACACTCTCTTTTGCTACTCTAAACCTAACAATTAGGTTCTACTAGAAGAACCTAAGAATAATCTTAAAGAGTTTATTAACTACATAATTAGAAGTATAGAAGAAGAGCTACTATCTATTAGAGCGTTCTAGGTACTTAAGCATAAGTACGCTAAACAAACTAAGTAGATTACCTAGTTTCTTATTAACCTTAAAGTCTCTAAGAGTATAACACTAAAAGAGCTTTACATATAGAAGAAGAGAGCTTTAAACTTCTTTATGCGTAATTACGCGCTCTTCTATAAGACCTTAAGAAACGTAACTATACACTACGTTATTAATAACACTAATATCTACTTATAAGCTATATAGTTAATATATAAGACTATTAGCTATTGCGGAACTAACACTATATACTCTATACTCTTCTAACGTTACTAGTAGCCTAATATATATAAAGACGTTTAAAGAAGAATTTAGCATTATTCTAAATACTAGCTTTACTTCTTAAAGAGAAGAGTTAATATATTAACTAATATATATAGCTTCGCGATTTAGAAGTTAGTTACAATTAATATAGTTTATATACCTTACTACTAAGGTAAGAAGTATCTTATTATTACTAGAGAATACTTAAGTAGATAGCTAAAAGCTAGAGCGCTTTCTAACAATAAGTCTAGTACTATTGCTAAGTTTATTTACAAGAATATTATCTATAGATAGAGTATAACGCGTAAGCTCTTAGTTAATAGTAGACTAGACTTTACTAAAGTAGTAAAGTATCTTATAGCTAACTATAAGATTAAGCGTATCTAGTTATTCTTACATAACCTATAGGCTATAGGTAAGATTAAGAGTAGATATAAGCCTATTATTAATACTCTTACTAAGCTATTAGGCCTATAGGTAAATAACTTACCTACTATTCTTCTTACTAACTACATTTCTACTTAGTCTTAGATAGGCTATTTACTATACTAGTTAATTACTAGTTAAAACCTAGTTCTACCTTTAGAATTAGAGCTTCTAACATAGCAGACTCTTCTATTCTAGAAAGTAAAGAATTACGCACAACTTCTAGTAATACGCACAATATAACTAGATCTCTAGAACTAATTTACTAAGAATACTATTACCTATACTAATTAATTACGTTAAGCTAAGAAGAATTATTAGAATAACACTAAGAAGATACGCCGCAAGAAGCTATAACTTAGTAATCTAGTTCTTCTATAGAACTCTGTACAGAAGATTAATATATCTAGAGATAAGAAGCTTAACGCTAGGTAGATAGGTTTATATCGCATTTAACGCCTATAGCTAGAGCAAGGCACTTACTAGATTAAGAATCTTAATAGAACGCTACTTCTATATACTATTCTAGGTAAGAGGCTAAAGCTCTTTTACTAACAAACACTAGAAGACATTACTAAGTAATATTATAGCTAGATAAAGCTCTATAACCTAGATAACTAAGAGAACACTAACATCTCTACTAATATACTAGCTAGCTCTATTAACAATAATAAGAAAGATAGCTAGAACACCTCTTCTTAACTATAACTTAAGAAAGAGAAAGTAAGTAACGCTCTAAGACTTATTAGCTAGCTAAGTATTCTTCTAAGACTTATTAGTTAGCTAAGTATAGTTATTACTAAGCGCCTTACAAAAGAAGAATAGAGAGTATTTAGACTAGACTTTATTTCTTTCTCTAATTCTAATATATTATTAGTATTAGATAGAGAAAGAGCCTAGGCTATAGAACAGCCTTTACTTAAGAAAGAGAAAAGAAAGTCTACTATAAGCTCTCTTGTCTAAAAGCCTCTTTAAGAATATATAGTCTACTATTACTAAGTATTTAAAGTACACTTCTTTATTCTCTTTTTATTTCTTTCTCTTCTATTACGTTAACTACACTATAAAGAATCTTAATATTATAAATATATATAGACTACATTAGTCTTACAGAGAAGTATTCTACAAGTTCTACTAAAACTAGAGAGATAGCGTTCTCTTTACTTTTAACCTTAATTTATTCTAGCTTCTTTTCTACTATACTTATACCTTAATAGTAATAATAAGTCTCTACTTATTATACTCTCTTTCTAGCTTCTATTAACTCTTACTACTAATAGTAAGAGAAGCGTCTAACTTCTCTATAGTCTTAAACTACACTAGACAAACATATTATAGACTATAAGATAAGTAGTAATAAAGACAGCGCAGCGCTTATAGTAGTATTTAGCTAGAAGCTACTACTAGAGTCTAAGGCAAACGCTACTCTAAGTACTCTCTACTACCTCTAACTCTCTTACTATAATGTTAATACTAGATAATATAGACAAAGAGTTTACTATATATAGTAATACCTCTTCTCGCAAGCGCTAGATAGTATATATTTAGATACTCTTAGTAAAGTATAAGTACTATAATATAAGATAGAATATAGTAAGGTAGAGAAAATAGCTACTACTACTCTTACTACCTAGCTATATTCTATCTTATATTAGATTCTCTACTACTAGTCTACTAGACTATAGAGTTGTACAACTACTAAGGCGTCGCCTCTACCTAGCAATAACTACCTAGACTTAGTTAATTTACTATTCTAAGCTTCTTAAGCTACTTAAATTAGAGCTTAGAATAGTAATTTCTAGTTACCTTAGCCTATCTATAGTTAGGTCTCTAGAAAGTAACTACTACTAGGTAGATAAGAACGTATCTATTCTACTACTATCTTAATACACTTAGAACGCCTAAGAGATGTAGTAGCTATAATTCTATATATAATAACTAGCTACAACTCTACGCGCAACTACCTAGAAACTACTATAATAACTATAACTACTTTATCTTTAGTAACTAATTCTCTATTACCTTTATACACTCTTAGAGGTAATAAGAGAAAGAGCTATAAGTATTATAGCTTTCTTACAACTTTAATATTAGAAATACTAGTACTAATCGCGATAAGTATTACCTTTTTAACTATTCTATCTAGCTTTAAACTCTCTTTAAACTATATTTATATAGCTATTATAGTCTTTTAGCTATAATTCTAATAGTTATAGGCTATAATAGTTCTAATACATAGATTTTAAGTAGATTAGAATTTTACCTAAAATCTAGTTATTACTACTATAATAACACTACGCTATCTATTTACTAATACTATTATACGCGTAAGAACACTACTAAGTATAATAGCTAATTACGCGATTAATTACCTTACCTTTACTATAATTTCGCCTTCTAACTTTACCTATTAATATTATAATATTACAATACTATAATAAATAAAGGTCTCTTAGTTATATATATATATATACCTCTTCTTAGCTATTACTTCTTCTTTTCTTTTCTAACCTTCTTAATCTTTTTTTCTTG
Source organism: Alternaria novae-zelandiae (assembly GCF_023758075.1). Taxonomy (NCBI): domain Eukaryota; kingdom Fungi; phylum Ascomycota; class Dothideomycetes; order Pleosporales; family Pleosporaceae; genus Alternaria; species Alternaria novae-zelandiae. Next base: position 142,009 of record NW_026056991.1, read on the forward strand.
CCTCTATATACTACAGTCGCCTCTTAGAAGTAGGCTGTGTCTTCTTTCTCTCTTTATTAACCTAACCTTTCTTATTTTCTACTTTAGCAATTACAACTATAACTATAACTATAACTACTATGCCTAGCGCAGAGAAGTATAGTAAGCCTATAAGCTACCTAAACCTTCTCTATAACTTCTAGTTACTATTAACTCTATATATAAGAGCGCGCGCTTAGCCTACTATACCTATAACTAATTTTATAAATAAGCGTATAAGCGCAACTATACATATATATATAAGTTTAGTACTATTAGTTCTATACTATAAGCTAGTCTAGTAAGAGTTTCTTTATAAGAGCTAGTCTAGAATTACTAAAGAAAAATACCTACGCTACTAGAGGCTTAGTAGAAGATAGCTACTAATAAGAACAAGAGTAAGAGCAAAGCTATAAACACTAGAAAGTTAACTTTCTCTTATAGGCAAGGCTCTTCTTTATAAGAGACTTCTTCTTAGAAAGATCTACCTTTTAAGCTCTATACACCTAGTCTTACTAAGAATTTTACTACTCTAGATATCTATAGTTAAGCCTCTAGAAGCAACACTAGCTCTTTCTCTACTACTTCTTCTAGTTTACGTCTAAAGAAAGACACTCTTGTAATTATTTAGGCTCTATACACTAAAGCTAAGAACTAAGTTCTTACCTTAGCCTAGAACTAAGATCTCTAGAATCTAAATATTAATAGTAAGGTAATAGACTTTATTACTAGTCTTAAACAATAGTCTTCTAAGTAATAGAAGGTTATTCTTAACACTTTTATAACTAACGCAACCTTTCTATTTAACTAGATTACTAACCTTATTCTTAAAGTATCTAATATAGTTAAGGCGCTGCTAAAGCTTATAGACAAGTATAGTAGTGTTAAAGTATTTAATAGCTAGTATTAAGTCTTAAGCTAAGCTAAGAATACTAAAAACAAGCGTATTACAGAGCTAACCGCTACTACTAAGAGTATTAATATATTAGAGCCTAGTCTTATAAGCTACGTCTCTTACTTTTTAAGTAAGGTTCTATACAACTACTAGGCTATATCTAATATATAGTTCTGTCTTAGGCGTCTAGACATTAGCAACGCAGCTCTTTTCTTAGTCTAAGTAGTAGCTATTTATATCTATACTCTACGTAAAAGCACTAAGACTAATATTATTATATAAGACTAGACTACCTTAAGAGATTCTATTAAGGTAACTATTTAGTTTACTAAGAAGAACCTACTTTCTAAGACACTATCTCTTTTAAAGTATTCTATTAAAGCATTAAAAAAGAACTATAAGAAGTGTAGTATAACACTAGGTATACTTAGCCTTACTACTAGAAATATTATAGTTTCTTTCGCTTATAAGTATAAGAAAGATAGTACTTATAATAGTTAATATAAGTTTTAGCAACACATCTTTCTATACATAGCTAATAGGTATTCTAATAAGAACTACTAGATTATGTATACTCTTTATAGTAGTAACAACGTAATAATTACTAATACTATAGCTAGATACTAGATAAAGCTTTACTCTATCTATTAATTAGCTATCTCTATTATAATAGAACTTAGATCGTCTTTATATAAGTTAAGAGCGATTAATAAAGATAGTAATTATATTAAAGTAGAGCTAAAGAAGATTAGAGTAAGGCAACTTAGTAGAGCTAGATTAGCTACTTCTTTAGCAAACCTAAAGAAGTAAGTACACTAAGAGCGCTAGGCTAGTCTTAAGGTAGTTAAGAAGAGAGTAGTAGTAGCTAAGTTATAGAAATTAAGGCTTTATAGTACACAAACTAGCCTTCTACTACTACTACTACTACCTAGCGCTAGCGCTCTAAAATCTACTCTAGCTTACTAATCTTTATCTAAGAAGATAGATACTACGCTTAATAAAGACAATTTAGAAGACAAAAACTAGAATTCTAATAAGCTTAAGGCTTTAACTATAGCTAAGAACTATAAATATCTAGATAGAACTTCTAATTTTCTTTAACTAATTCTTAATAGCTACTCTAAGTACACTAAACTTAATAACCGCAAACGTGTTAAAGTTATCTAAGCGTAGTATTAAGAAGTCTATATTAGTTGCTACTTTAATAGTTTATTAATTAATAGTACTTGTGTCTATTAGACTTATACATAAGCAATAGCTACCTATATAGATTTCTTTAAGTAAGCTATAAATGCAAAGGCTATAAATAATATTCTTCTTCTTCTATATCTTTTCTAAGACAAGTAGTATAAACTCTAAACCTATCTAGTTATATCTATTCTCTTTGTTAAGCAACATAAGCTTAGTAAACAAGACTCTAACTTTCTTAGCTATCGCTTTTGTTCTTAGATAGCCTATAATCTATACCTAATTTTTTTCTAGAAGGTAGTTAGTAAAAAGATAAGTTAGAGTAAGCTAGTAGAAGACTTTAAGTAGAAGAGTAATATTACTATAAAGAACTTTAAGTAGCTATTCTTTAATAACAAGAAACTTAAGAAGATTATTAAAGAATTCTTTAAGATATATTATTACTACCTCTAATACATTAATAGTAATAAGAACCTTAGCTAGCTTTGTATTATGTACTATTCTCTTATTTAATAAGCTATCTATACTAATCTTTATTACTAGATACTCTACTTAGTACTTTACAAAGAATATACTATAGTTTTCTACTCTTACTACGCTAAGTACACTATACTAGGCAACAAGACGTTCTTCTGCTATATTAATCTTAATCTATTATTTACCTACGCTTAAGGTTAAGGTATAGATATAATCTAAGAATTAGTCTTAATTAATAATAAGAACTCTTAGAACTATATAGAGGTCTTAGAGAGCTTCTACTAATATATAGAGCTATACTTATAATAGCGTAAAACTACTAAGAAGAATTCTACTAGCCTTATTAAAGAATAGTATAATAATATTAATTAGATGTAAAAAGTATAAGCAACAGCGCTAGGCGTAAAGTAGAAGAAGTCTATTTATAGAGAGAAAGATATTTATATTACCTACTCTATAACGCTCTATAGCTCTATAGAACTAGTAACTAAGATCTATTAAATAATTCTTCTATAGTATATTATAGTACGCTAGAGCGTTATAGAGATTCTAGCTATAGAAACGTATAATAAGATCTTAAAGGCTTATTGTAATCTTATAGCGCCTTCTGCAACACTATCTAGATATTATAATAAGTATAGTAGTATTAAGTAGATATTTCTAGTAGATATACATATTAACTTCTTCTTCTAGATCTAGAAGGCTATTCTTGCGCAAGTCTTCTAGAATAACTCTCTTATACGCAAGAAGATCTATAAACTTCTTAGTAAGAATAAGAATAGTATTCTAGAGTATATCTAGAAAGAGCGTAAGTACGTTATTAGAGAGATTAAGATACTATAGCTAGTAGTTAAGAAGCTTAAAAAGGCTGCCTTTGCTAAGAGCGCTAATAGCAAATACCTAGATATTTCTTTCTTTACTAATAAGAGCACACCTTCTTCTTGCAAGAGATAGTAGTATATTTAGAATTATAATTATAGTATAAGAGATACTATTAGTTATCTTATTAATAAGATTAATATAGAACTAGATATTTATTACTACTTCTACAACGCTGCTAACCTTAACACTATATCTACTCTTTTCTCTCTGTTTAAAACCTCTTAGGCTTGCGCTAGTAGTCTAGTATCTAGTCTATTATTACTTTCTAGCTTCTTGCGCTCTCTAATAATATCGCTACTACTAGTTCTACTACTTTCTTCTTAGTTTAAGATACTAACACTAGCTCTATTAGCTTCTGCTGCTAGCCTGTCTAAACTGCGCTATAGTAGATAAAATATAAAGTAGACTAGACGTACTAGTAATATTGCTAGTACTTAGATTTTAGGTAAGCTTCTTGTTTTACCTAAAATCTACCTACTACCTACACTATAATAGTGTATTACTAACATCTCTACTTAATTATTTACTTTACTTTATACTTTCTTTTCTATATTTTTTCTTTACCTTTTCTTTGTACTATAAGCGATTAACACATTCTAGATAGTATAATAGAACTATACTACTAGAAAGAGAAAGTTTATACTAGTGCACAAAGTATTCTTATATAAATTAGATCTTTAATAACCTAAGAATTACCTAGAAAGAGAGCGTCTTTTAATAAGAGCTCTTTAGAATTATCTTATTATCTACTATCTTATCTTTTACTTATACTTTTTAGTATTAGACTCTTATATAATACTTTAGACAATAGAATCTCTTTATAATAGAACTCTTTTCTACTAAACTAACGCCTTTATACTTTCTTATCTGTGCTAACTACCTTGCGTTCTTGTAGTAATACATCTTTATACTCTCTAATACCTATACACTAACTAAACTAGAGCTTTAATAGTTCTATACTAGATTTATATACATTAATATTAGTACTATAGAATACTACTCTAATCTTCTTTTATCTAGAAGGTCTATCTTAAATTAACTAATTTACTATATAACACTAATATATCTTAAGTATACTAGCTTATTTATACTAAAAATATATTTAAATAAACTAGTTTTATATTTACTATAGTACACTAAGCTTTCTATCTATAGTTAGTATAATAATATCTTTTAGCTTTAATAATAGAGATAAAGCAAAGCGTATACTTAATATTAATACTAAGTTACTATTCTTATAAAGTTTACTACTTATAATTTTTTACTATAATCTTTACTTATATATATATAATAAGCTTTATAAAGACTAAAAAAATAACTATAACTTTATTATAAGCTTAGTACTTCTAATAATATATTTAGTACTAAGTATACTATAATATTACTTTATATATAGTAAAAGAGTAAATATAGACTTACGCATTTTTAAGTAGAGATTATCTAAACTTAGAATTATATAGTATAATATAGTAGTACTAGCGTATTATTATATAATATTATAAAAGTAATATAATATAGAAGATTAGATAGTATTATAATAAAAACGCGCTAGTCTATAGTAGTAGATATAGTCTAGAGCTAGAGTAGCGTAGATAAAGTCTTTTATAACTTTTAGAATATAGAGAAAGTAGCGTAATAAAAGTATTACTATTTTTATTATAGTTATAAAAGTAAAAGAAAGCTAGTAGGTATATATATTTATAGATAAGCTAAATCTCTAAGTAGAATAAGTCTAGAAGTAGCTACTTAAAATACGTATGTAATATAATAAATTAAATTAGACTTTAAAATCTATTAGCTCTTATTATAATAATAAAATAGTATTATAACTTTAATTACTATTAGTATACTTAATAAATAATAGCTATATATTATAGAATAATATATATTTAACGCCTATTTATCTATAAAACCTACCTAAAGTACTTTTATAATTATAGTTAATATTATAAAAATTATTAAATATTAGATATAATTTACGTATTAATATATACCTAATAGCTATCTAATATTAATATTTGTCTAATATACTATTACGCTCTAATATCTAATAGCTCTTTAATATATATACTAAATAATATATATTCTTAATATTATAGTAATAGATAAGCTTTATAATTACTAAAATGTGTTATACTTTATAATTTAATATTAAGCCTTATTGTTATTCTGTTAGCCTTACAGATCGCTATCGCGTAATCTAGGTTTAGCGGTATAGTAATAGAACATACAGCTAACGCGCATCGCACAGGCATAGGTAGGACAATAGAATTACGTTAACCTAGAAAAAAGCTAAACAAGTTAGGAGCCTACATCAACGTTAGGCTAACTACTTTGCAGGGTCTCATCTTAATGTAGGCTACAGACCTGTTCAATTTTTTCCCTTGTGTAAGGTGGAATGAAGAGTTGGCAGACGATCGATCGCGATGACCTCCATCATGACGGTAAGAGCCGATGTGTAGAAAGAAATGTATAAGTAGATACCCGCCGTACAGCAAGCTGAACGACATCCGTATGAAGAAGCAATCTCAACACTCTCCCGTAACACCGCCATCCAATCTCAAGACCTTACTTCCTATACACAACATGAAGACTCCACAGTTCACTCTCATTCCCCTCTTAGGCCTCTACACAACCTCCACCCTCGCCGACTTCGTCATAGGCAGATACGCCGGCTCCGAGCTCGGCGGCACCTTCTCAACTCCAGGCCAACTGCACATCATCGGGACGTGGAACAGCGCAGGTACATGTCATTCCAACTTCGTCCACTCCCGCAAGTCTAACACTCAACCTCCAGGTATCGAAGGCCAAAAAAACGGCTTCGGAACCGACGACTTCTGTTCCGCCGGCACCTCCGCCGGCACCGGCAAACTGAACGACTGGAAGAACAACGAATTCTGCGACTTGGAAATCCCCGGTTGCCCCTTTAGCATGCGCATTGTCAGATATGCGAGCAGATTTTCTGGCGACTGCGGTGCGGCTACCAATGACGCGGATCGTGACTATTCGGTGGACTATGGGGTGCTGATTGATACGGTCTCGTCCCGAATGCGGCGGTTGGTAATTGTTATTACGGAAGCGCGCAGCTGAGGAAGGATTGTACTAGTACGGGGAGTGTGACATATCAGGCCGCGGTGGTTTGTCTGACGAGGGCTTGTGGGGGCCGTTGGAGAGCGACTTTGAGCCTGGGGCTTGAGAGGGTTGGCGAGGCCATGTTGGCGAGGAGAGGATAGGTGAGCTGGGCGGTAGCTCGGTATGGTCGCTCGTTGCGATGGATCATGGACCCTGTTCACCTTTGTTTGTAGTCAGCTTGCTCTGGCAATCGATGGAGTGACAGGAGAAACGACGATGTGGACGACTGCCTGACGACGATGTTGACCTTAATAGGTAATGTAGGGTAGAAGTAATAACTACCCGGCGACGACACAGACCTTGATATGTGTTATTGGGTAGATACGGCGATTATGTGGCTGCCACGCCCACCTGAAAGTCTCGGATCGCAAAAGTGCGTTTGCGTACGAGATGGTTGTGTATTGCGGGAGTCGTGAGCGACTCGTGCCGCTGGAAGTAGAGCTTTAACTGTCTTCCGAGGTTCTCTTAGAGGCCATGAACTTCACGTCGTCCGGATTAAACAAATATAGTCGACATACTGTAGCGCTCTCAACCGTGTGGAGAGGATACGCCACTGCCTACCAATTGCTAGAGTCACAATATGTGACCCAAGTCTCAGGTGTTGCACGGCTTCGGTCGCGTATCATCGAAGAGCCCAGATTCTTGCTCCATTGTTGAGGAGAGAAGGGCGGTGTGGTTTGTCTCGAAAGACATCTGGAAGGAGAAATGCTATAAACTAAGGAGACCATAGATATAGTAGCAATGCCTAAACTCCCGAGATAGTCACCGGAGGCAACTAAATCAGATGAGTAGTGGTCGCTTGTTAACCGTGCTCTCTGATAAGCAATGGCTAACGGGGCCTCGACGTCTCACTTAAGAGCTGACGAGGTGCAGGTATACTTGACCTGCGCAAGGATGGAGAAGAAATGCTATAAACTAAGGAGACCATAGATATAGTAGCAATGCCTAAACTCCCGAGATAGTCACCGGAGGCAACTAAATCGGATGAGTAGTGGTCGCTTGTTAACCGTGCTCACTGAAGAGCAATGGCTAACGGGTGTATATCTCGACGTAGAGATAGGGTGCAGGTATACTTGACCTGTGCAAGGACCGCAAATTCCTGGCTACCGAGGGTCGGCTTGCACACTAGGTGTGCGTTGAACTGGGACATTTGCGGTGCAGAGCAAAAGAGCGACGGGCAAAAAGTTGTACATATCGGATAGGCGTTAGCCAGCGCTAGCCAGCGCACGGACGAATAGCGTAGCGATGAGGTGAGAAATCCCGACCCGTCTTTGGTGTTCTGCTGCTATCAATGAAAATCTTCTGGAGGCGTCAGATGTCAGGCGTCTTTGTCGCTCGAGGCAGAGAGTTGTATGTGAACTGAAGTAGCTTGGAAGGTGCGCAGCAGCGTCACGATAAAGCTACAATTAGAGTGTGGCGCCAACGCCTCCACAGCCACGGCCCCAGCCGCAAGCACGCACCACGATCGGCTTACGTACCCCTCCGTGATCTCGTTCACGGAGTGCGGCTTGCCTGCCGTACAGCGTTGTCATCATTGCTCGCAGGAGGATGCACTGTGATTGACGTTCAGAGCCGTCGCATGCATTCCTACGACAAAAGCAATGTTTCCTGAGATGAACGAGCGCGTGGAGACCTGCGACGTCAGGCCCTTCGTGCTGTTGATGGTGGTGTCAGATGGCGAAGGGTGTCTGGACTGGGTCAACTTCGGAGCTGGGTATGTTTCACCAAAAGAAAAAAAAACGCTTGACCGCTGAGCGTTGTACGAAAATGCCGCGTGGAGGATTGATTCATGCATGTCACTCTCATTTCGGTGTCTGGTGTGATGTCTGCGTCCTGGTGCGCTGTGGCGGGCGGCTGTCTTCCTTGGGTTGTCGATGTTTACTGAACAATCCAGCATGTTTGTTACAGATATGCAGCCAGATATCTGAAAATTCGATGTCGACGACATAATGTGGATACTTTGAGTCAGTGGGTTGTCTGCAGCCTTGCTGTTCCTGTCGATACACAAGCTTCCCGCCCCTTGCTTCACCAGGTAGTGGGGAATGCCAAGCGGATCTCGAACCACGCTACCAAAAGTTCCGCGAAGCCTGACGTGGTCTGTGAAGAACGGGGTCGTGTTTGGTGAGGCGGCTCGATGGCACCGATCTCTTTGTGCTGGTGCACGTTTGCAACTTCAATATACTAAGAACTGTGATGGCGACGATCACAACCAGAAGCGCTGTGACTCCATTGTGGTGTTGGGTTGTTTCTTCCACCACTCAAGTGCAATGTTTTCGCGCTGGGACATGCCCGCGCGCAACTTCACCAGATGTACCATCGTGGTCTCCTGCCATCAATCTGTGTGAGCGTTGCGAGGACACAACGTATGTCGCAGCCGTTACTACTTGCTTTGGGTGTAGAACACGGGATTTCTGGACATGACAGCTGTATCCGCAACCTTCTTCCAACCAAAAACACTTGACATGCTGCAGATTAGGCTTAGCTTCCACGCCTACGTTGTTCTCCATGCTGTGCGCACAAACACCTCCCATTGGAGGAACTTCCAGGTCACCTCTTTGAAACGCATCGCTCTTGGCGTAAAAGGCGAAACGGGTAGAGACCGCGCGGATCACGATTCGCGAATCCAAGGACTGTTTCAAACAGATGAGCATAATCGCCAAGCACAAAGCCCATGAGGGTAGGCGGAGCCGTGTGGGTTCAATCTATATGCGATTTCGCCAAACCTGCAAGTTTCCGCAGTTGTCCCGACGGCAGGCATTCAGAAGATGTCGGAACAGATCCGTGGATGGTATAAGATGCAGCGGGAGACGCACCTAGAAATCCGTCCTCACCATCGAGCCAACAACAGTCTTTTACAGTCTTTCAGCTTTCTCATCTTCTTTCAATCCTTTGCTCGACGCATTACATTCGCTAGCCGAACCCAACGTCCTTCTCTTCATTCCAACAACCTTTCAGCTCTCCAGCTTTTCCAATCCCAACCGACCCAACTATCAACATGAAGGCCTCCGTCGCTGCTGCCATCGTGGCTTTCGCCGTCGCTGTCTCCGCCGGTCCCAGCAAGCCTTCTCCCATGAACTTCTTCAACCTGAACAAGCGGGCGAGCTTGCCTATTCCGGCTTCCAAGGGCTCCCAGACGCTCAAGGAGGCTATGGAGATCACTGGCACCTTTGACGGTGGTCTCAAGACCTATGGTCGTGGCGTTTCTTGCACTGGTCAAGCCGAAGGTGGAGATTCTGACGCGGTCTTCATTCTAAAGGTATGTCACGGCTGTAGGAAGTGCATGTGAGACATATACTGACTTTGTACGTCTACCTCTGCAGGATGGCGCTACTTTGAAGAACGCGATTATCGGAGAGGACCAGATCGAGGGTGTCCACTGCGAGGGCAGCTGCACCATCGAGAACGTTTGGTGGGCTGCTGTCTGCGAGGACGCGCTTTCTCTCAAGAAAGATGGTGACGCAACTGGTAAGAGGTGTTTGCACATACTTCCGGACTGAGCTAACGTCTTCTAGTGATCGGTGGAGGAGCTACCGGTGCCGAAGACAAGGTCATCCAGCAGAACGGCGCTGGAACTGTCACTATCGACGGCTTCACCGTTGACACCTTCGGCAAGCTATACCGCTCCTGCGGTAACTGCAAGCAGTCCGCCGAGCGCCACGTCATCATGAAGAACGTCAAGGCCTCCAACGGCAAGCTCCTTGCCGGCATCAACCCTAACTTCGGAGACTCCGCCACCATCGACGCTACCAACTGCGCCAGCTCCGTCAAGGTCATTTGCGAGGAGTTCAAGGGTGTTGCTTCTGGCAGCGAGCCCGAGAGCGTTTCCAAGGGTCCCTCCGAGTCCTGCATCTACAAGGAGCCTCTCTCTTCTTGCTAGGTTGCCTCGAGCAAGACTGCAAACAACATGTGGAGGATGAATCGGCGGACATCGGTGGATTTCATTGGATGGCGGGGATGCAGTGCATCTGTTGTGCTCGCTCTGGAAGCATTGTACATACATTGACTTCTTTCTTGTATATATTGGCGACATAGAGTTGCGCGAACCGAGAAGGTTGCTCTACGAACATCTTGATGATAAGTGATGCCTGGTTGCATGGGTGTAGTTGAGTCCGGAAGTCGCGAATCGCGCGCACTACTGTAGTAGTGGGCGAAATTCGTGTCGCACTCTACAAAGATGTAATAAGCAGCATCGTTGAGGTACACGCATACATAACAATGATACTTGTATAGATGTTATGATTTAATGGCGTATATGCAGCAAATGACAGGGACTCCTAACCTCCTCCAGGGCTGGTGCTGATGAAGTGGGCGCGCTAGTCTTAATGGGGCGATGACAGTACCGAGGCGACACGCGACACGCGACGCGCGCCACCTCGAAAAACCGCTCGGAAGCATCACGCGATTATGCCGAAGAGATTACATCATAGTGGTGCATTGTGTCTACTACTTGCTGACACACCGACAGTGCTTCTAACCGTGGTGTAGAGCTGTGCCGATGTCACTACCGCCTCTTCGTGTAACATCCTTTCTCTCTTCTCTCATCCAATCTTCGTCTCTAGATTGTCACCAACCGTCAAAATAGCCAACTACTCTTCCACCACAAAGTCGCTCTCCTCCAGCCGAACTCCGCTTAGCATCCTGCCCAGATGGGTCTTCTCGACGCCTTCTCCTTCCCGCCGGATCTTCATGAGTAGCGCTCGCAGGAAGGGCACAGGAGACTTCTCCAGCCCCCAGATCCCAGCTGGCGGATCAATGAAGCCATCTGCATAGACTTCCTGACCGTCTTTCGCTGTTCCCTTTAGAAGACCAAGATAGTCACAGATCTCGGCGTACTCCGACAGCGATCGTAGATAGAGGCTCCCGGCGAAGAGATTCAGCTGCATCGTCAAGCTACGCGAGACTGAACCAGGCACGAAGTTGCGGCCGACATTATATAGCATGAGATCATCGACCGATGCGTAGCTGGCATTGGAACGCGGTGCGAAGATATGCAGGCAGACTGTCTTCGACTGGCGGAGGAGAGGTACCAGCTGGTTGGCCTCGTAGGGACTCACAATGATGAGCTTGCTAACACTTCCCTGGCGATGGACGGAAAGTACGAATTGTACAGGTCGTTGGTACGAGTCGGATACGAAGGACGCGCGAGTCGATCTCGGAGGAACTTGAACAGTGTGTATGAAGTCCGCTGTGACCAGCAAGTCGTCAGGGAATTTGCTCAGATCAACATCCTTGGCAGCGCTCGTGGTGGAGAGGGCTTCGAAGGCCGGTCCCCATGCTTCTGAACTGGCGCAGAACTCTCCTGTATCGATGAGGCGCTTCAGGTCCGGGTGAAAGTTATGCGGATGAGCCTTCAGGCGTGGTGGGCGCTCGATTTGGCGCTCCTCTTCTATCTCCGGGGCGAGTTCGCGTTCCTGCTCCTCCGATAGCGCAGCTGAGCCAAAGCCCATGGCTTCGAAATCACGGCATCGCGATACGATCTTGACGATGTTCTTATTAGATTCGTCCCAATCCTGGAGGTGTTTGGAGCTATCGTCATCTGGCTCGCGTGGCTTGTATCGAGTCTCCAGGCTTGCTGCTTCCTCTTCTAGGAACTCTTCCGCTGTTCCTTTGGTCGTGTTGGCACCGTCCAGCAATAAGTGCTTGCGGCTCTCGAATCGGTTCCCCTGCACAGCCCACAGTGGGAGCGAACGTTTGATATCAGACCAGGTCTCGCCCATCGCCCACGCCAGTACCTCATAAACGTCGATTGGGGTACCGGGCGGTTTGCCGTTTCGTTCGTAGATCTTGGTACGTATCTCCCCGGGTACGACAAAGCACACCGATTGGCCATTACCGAGCTTTCGTAGTCGCATAGCTGCTTGTGTGAGGCGATCCTTGGTCAGTTGACTGCCTAACGTCAGGGCAGCCCGATAGTGTCGCGGTAATCCTGGTATGTCTGTTCCCCGTGTATGGCTCTCGTCCAAGTAGACGACACACGAATCTAGCATCTTCGCGTATGGAGATGTCTGGAAGGATTCGATCTTGGAAGAGCGATCTAGGACAGACAGTTCCTCGTCCTCAAAGTATACCACGGCTGCGACGTCGTTGCCTCGTAGCTTCAGCCAGGCTTCAGCCACCTCTCGGTTGTTCATATCAAGGATTGATGCGCCACAGTCCAGTATAACTCTTATGTCTGGATGTAACCCCTCGATGAAAGCAAGAAGATGCTGTCCATCTTTACTGCTTGTACTACCAATGGCGCGTGCGGGTAAATGGGCCACAGAAGTCTCATCCATCAACAGATATGACAAGACCCGAGCGTTGGTGTGTTGTTGGCTCGGCAGATCAAGTTGGTGCATGTTGAGTGGAAGAAGATGCCGGGTATCGTTTGTTCCCGAGAAGCCGGTCGTGGGATTCGGTTTCTGGATCGCCAAATCCCATCCACTCGCACTGAGCTTTAAAGGGAACTGCTTCAGTTCCTTGGGGAACACGAGGTGAGAGACGAAATAGTCGACAGCCTTCTTGGAATGCCGTAAACCTGGGAATACTTCCTCAACGCACTGATGCTCATCGCGTGTGGAGAAGCCAGAGAGCTGTCTGAAGGCCTCGGGTAGACTTGAAGAGGCGGTGCTGACGAACTCGTCGAAGTGAATGGTCGCTTGATCGGACTTCAACAGATGAATCAAGGTATCGAACAGGTCCTCGTTTCTAAGACCCTCGTAGTACCAAGATAACAAGCTCAACAAAATCAGAACGTCAGGGTGTGAGTATTCACTCCTAGGTGAAGGAGAGTCCTTGCTGCGATATGGTACGGCTAGTCGAGTGGCTGGAGTGCGTGTGTTGTCGAGACCAAAGTTGACGCGGTATCGCTTCTGCGAGAACACAAAGTTCAGCACGCCCCCTGCAAATAGCCCGCGCAGAAGTAGTAGTGCCGGCTTAGTCGTCTCGGTCCAAAATTTGCTGTGTTCGACTTCCTCGATCTCACGAGGTTCCAGCTCCGTTACGGATATGTAGCGCAGTATCGCGGCCTGCATGGTGGGAGACTGCGAACGAGATGGACTTCCTACGCCTGATTCAACGACCTTTGTCGCGAGCAGACGCAAAACCAGATCGGCAGCGTCTGGTCGTAGGAACCTAATCCTGGGATATCGCCCGTCGCCATCGCCTTCTATATCAATCGCCTCGGGATGGATCTCCTTGACCTGCTTCGCCACAGGGGGGATTAGCGCTAGAAGATCCTGAATGATCAACCATCGCTCTGGAGCGTATTCTATCGAACTCTGGCTGCCCATCGTGTAGATGAGCTCAAACTTGGTCGAGAAATTCTCATCACTCTCGTCGATACAGTCGCATGACACGTCGTCGAACCATTGCTGGGTTGCTAGCAGTTTCCGAGCGGTTTCCGGCTGATCAATAAGAACACATTCCACTGCCATCAGCTTGAAGGACTGTAGGGGTAGAGGTACGAAGTCAGTATGCGTCTCACATGCTTTTCGTAGAGCCATGACTTACCAGGATGTGCTCCGGTTGAATCAGTAATACACCGCGCTCGCGAATGCATTCTTCGTAGATCTCGCGGATGGTGACGGCATCTTGAGCATTAAGTCGGAGGTTGCGTGAGAAGGGCATCTGATAAACTTTTCGGTTCAAGAGACCACCAAGCTTAGCGACCAGCATTTGCAGCATCTGCCGGCTCTGGGGTTTTGCGATGACCACTCGGACAAGCCTAGTTTCTAATATTAGTATGCTGTAGTCCGATCGGTTGGGTTCAGAGACACTTACTTCTTCTTGTCTCCATGAAAAGCACTGAGTATGGGAAGAATAGTTGAGCTCTTGCCACCGCCCATGAGCAGTTGAAGCACGATATTCCAGCCATCTTTTGGCGAACGCATCTGGCTAGCAATAAACTCCTGTTCGGCCCGTACAAGAATTCCGCTCTCAGCCTCGATGAGAAGAGTCTCTGGGTATTGATGCACGTCCCAATTGCTATGTCCAACATGGCGGAGCTCCTCCACGAGATCGACCGGCTTCTTGGATAGGCGGAGTAGCCGCTGAGCGCGTTGTAGATTTGTGATAGCGAGCGCATACTGAATGACAAATTCTTTCCAGGCAGACGATAGTGTGTCGAATCGGTCTCTGTGTAGTTGACCGAGCCAGAACTTTGTACATAATCGTGGCGACAGCTGTGTTTGAAAGGCGACTTGGTGGCTAAAAAGCCCCTTCAATGCGGAGTTGAAGGTCTCAACATGGTTCTGGCACTTGCTGAGGTAGTCGTGTAGCAGAGCTTGAACATCTGCAACTAACTCGTCATGCGTGGGCTTGCTGTTGATGAACGAGTTGAGGGCATCGCAGCTTGATCGTAGATTCTCAACGTACTCTCGCTCACACTTGGACGTGGCGTATACCATGTTCCTTCGGCAAAGCTCTTCAAGCCTCTCTTTCACCGGGGAATGCTCCTCGGGCTTATATTCTCTGGCGACTGTCACTGCAGGCTCAGAAGGAGCTTTCAGTGAAAGGGTTTCAATGGATAGAGACGGATTCGAAGTGAAAACATCCGCCACGCTGAGATGCCGAGCGGAGTCGCTGAGCCTGTTCTGCTTTGGCGGCGAGGTGAGAATATGCCGTGGTGCCAGTATCTGCGATGCTGCCTGTCGTTCCATGATCGTCGATAATTTTCCAAGGTATTCCATGAACATGTGGTTATCGTACCAGGTGTAGAAATGGTTCCGGACAGTGACCATTGCATCAGACACATTAACGTACGTGTCAGTTGCAGCTGCTTGCGGTAATGCAGGAACTTGTATCGGCCACTGCTTCTTCAAGCCGCTCACGAAGGTCTGGATTGCACTATTCTTCCGTTGTCGAAACAAAGAGTTCATTCTGTTGTGATGCTGCTGTTCAGTCTCTGAAGCCGACTTCGGTGACATCGCTTCACGAGAATCTTCGAATGGCTTGGCGTTGTTCTGAAGGATGTTCTCGATTGTTGTTTCGTGAAAGACATGTCCCTTAGCTAACTCGAACTTTGAAGCAGCAGGTGGTTGTACTGTGGAAAAGTCCTGTGAAATGTAGAATGCAGCAAACGACTGTATGACATCCATGTCCGCTGTCTCGGCGTAAGACATTGCAGACAGCCATGTAATCACGTCGTATCTATTGTTGCTCCTGGTAGACACGCCGGCTAGACCTGGTTGTAGAGTGCACCATTGCTCTATAACTCCTTTTGATGCATCGTCCAGCCACTTTGAATCGTATCGGAGACTTGCAGAATCGAAGGAACGATCCACTCCGAGGATGGTAGCATGTTTGAAGTGCTGTTGGAGAAGCCTGCCTTTGAATCCTGTGATAGGGCTGTGAAGGCTGAATTGATCCCGTAGCATTAGCTTGGCTGTCGTAATAGCCTGAACCCCTCTTTTGGAATGTAATTGGGCGTCTCGCCGATCGTAATGCGAGTCTTGTGCAGAGCTGAAGTGCTCTGCACCAAAGCCGGTGACGTAGAACGTGGCAGTGCGAATTGAAGATCGCTCATCCAAATAGGCAGTTGAAGACGACATCAACTTCTTTTGGGCTTTTCTGATCATCTCGAAGTCATCTTGTTTGTCAGGGTAGAAGAATTGCATCCTCTCAACTTGATGTAGTAGGCTCGATACGAGGGACCGCAAAGAAGTATGTTGCGATAACGATGGGAGACTCATATCCCACTTCGTACGCTGCATTACTTTCAGATGCTCTGGATAAAACGATCTCGTAGCCGAGAGATCAGCCAGACAGGTCAGAAGATCTATATCTTCTGGTGCGAGAATGTCGATCGATCCAACAGCTGCCGATCTCAGAATTGAGAGAGCTGACTCAGTGCCGGTACATTCAGTGAGAGGATCGGGTAGGCAGTGAGATGTTAGCGCGTGCAAGTAGCACAAGATTAAGCGACTTCGTAGGCTTCCATCTCCGGTTATCTGACCAAGCGTGTCGTCGATTTGATAAGCGCGAATCCGAATTGCCGAGTCTTCTAGCATCTTGACCTTAGGATGATGTAAGTCTCCCTTCGCGAAACTGACTGATCCTTCCGGAATGATCATCATTCGCCGACCTTCCGCTGACCTCAATATCAACCGACTTTGCATGCCAACGAGGGCTCCCATCGTTTGATCAGAGTCGATAATCATGTCGCGAAATTGGCGAGAGCGCAAGTGGTCATTCGCTTCGGTGAACTCGAACGAGAGTTGTAGTCGCGGTAGCTCTATCTCAACACGGAGATCAGAAGTATTGTCTGGATCAACGAGACGCATGTGCATGTGTAGCGGTTTCTCTAGTGGTGCCAACATGTTTGAGATGGTACGGGCTGTACGGCTACGCACGTCAATCATAACCTTGTCCGTGTCGACTAGCCGCCACAAAGTTCCGTGTCGTACAAGACGCCATCGTGTATCGTCGCCTTCAGTCGACCAGGGCGAATAAATAGGTCGAAACAAGATCTCTTGAGCCTGTGAATCGTACATGTGTACGGCATGCGTCACCAAGGACTGAGGTAAAAGGTCCTGGAATAGACGTGAAGGCAGCAATTCGAGCCTCTTGCCATATCCAATGGCACACATCAGCAGATCGCTGCCGCTCATACCAAAATGAAGATTGTAGCCTCGATACAGAGTCTTTGCAGAGAACCTGAACCCGATTTCATCGGTCGGCACAACTTCCAGAGCTGATTTGTGGAATAAAGGCTCGTACATTCTATGTCGCTCATACTCGGCATGAAGCTGAGCCAACGGAAGGCCATTGACAAGTAGCTCTCCAGTGAGCAGGTTGAAGTGCACCGGCAAGGAGCCTGATGTCGCAAGCATCCATTGCTTTTGGCGGTTTTCGTCCAGCGAACTCCAAGAACTACTGGAATTCGATTCTTTGAATGCGGCCCAATTCGCTTTGATGGCATCCGAAAGGCCACTGTCATCCTTGATGATGCGGTTCCGTAGTATCGGAAGGATGCGATACATCAGTGACTTCCACGACTGTAGTGAGATACTAAAGAGCTCTGTGAAATCCGACTGCATGGTTCCACAGTGCTCCTGCACAACAATAGACGATTGAAGCAACGTTGAGATTGCCGACCTTTGCTGAAGCACAGTCTTAAAGTCAGACTCTTCCACATCATAGGTCGAGGTGCACAGCAGCGCTACCTCTGTAGCGCGGCTCCAAAGTTCTGTGCGCTGGCCGTCGTCCGTTGAGTCAGCCACTCGCTCCTTCAAGCGTCGTAACCATTTCAAGCAAACCGCTCGCAAAGTCTCAAGATAATCAAGCGCGCGAGAACGAACGTCCTGGGCTCGTTTCAAGCTCAGTACTCGTCGAGTGAGTAGGGAGAATATTGCTGCAGCCCTCCATGATTCCCAGTTTTCTTCGATGCGGCCCAAGTTGCTCTCAAGCTGCGCGAGCATAGCATGGCCAAACGGAGTTTCTGTGAGGATAGAGTGGCTTGACCGCTCGATGCACTGACTTGGCGGACCCGCCTGATGTACAGCCTGGAGAATTACACATTGCGTCTCAACTCTTGTCCAGCCGACCGATGGGTTCGCCAGCTGAGCGAAGATGTTCGAACGAACAGTGTTATTCCTGAGGGGTAGCGCACTCGGAGCCTTGTACTTGTCGATCGAGAAGTGAGCCGGACAGTCTGACAAACGGGCCTATCCGAGGTGTCAGTGAGATCTATCATAGCGTGTGGAGGAGCTGACAAGGTCGTGGTTTGTGCCCTGCCATAACGTATCCTGGAGGCGTTCGCTGTGATATGCGCTGATGAACCAGCAACAAAACCCATGCGAATGCGTCCAAAGTACGCCACAGCTAAGAATTGATGTCCTAGACGAAAGGGAAATCAGGCTTGGGACTTACGGATGTCTTTGTCCGCTGGCAAGCCATCAGGCGAACTGAGCGGTCCATGCATGAAGCATTGCAGTGCTCTTGATCGCTTCGGCAGGCCGTGGACTTAGTTCTTGATACCTTGTTTGTAGAGCCTGTCTGTTTCATGAAAGAACCTTGCGCTGCGCCGTGTTACTCGTGTTGTTGGGCGTTGTCTAGATAGACGTCGTCTTCGATCAGATGAGGAGTGGCGTCCATCACCTTCCAGTGGGCAACATTGAGGCTATTGACTTGCGAGAGCGGAATGATGCGTTGAACAGGATACCGAGATGAGAGTAGATGCGATGTACCATGATGGCTGTCGAGCGTATATGAGCAGGATGGCTGTGGCAGATTTGCGTCCTTGTAGCCGACAAGAGCGGTGATGAAATACGCTAATGTGCCGTGCCATTCGCTGTGTGCTTCAGGGATCATCAACTCGGAGATAGTTGCGTTTGCTTCGAGCAATCTGGATAAGGGCGGCTACGCGTAAGGCTGGATCATGAGTGGTCTCCGCTGTCCTGGGCCGCACATCCGTCGCACCTCATTGGATGCCTCTGTTTTGTGTTCCCTTGATGAGAGTCCTATGATATCGTCAAGTGCCAACACTCGACAGCGTCGTAATGATAAATTTAGTCGATGTACTGACGCCTGAAGTTCATCGGCTCTTCAAACTTTCCGTTACCGTTGGCAGTTGCATCAACCCGAATTTCGATAGTGCAGCCTGGGGTGGCTGACATTGATCATAGTACCTGACAGCGAAGAATGAGGCATGTCTAGACTCCCAAAAAATAGAGGACTGCCTCTCCCTCCGTTAGGCGGCCGTGATCGAGCATGGTATCCGGCTGCGTGTAGGCGTTGTAGTCGGCTGTCCAGAGGAAGAGCGAAACATTGGAGTTGTGCTGGATGAACCCCACGATCGTATTCGACCAGCGAGGGATAGATTTTGCACAAGAATTCATCGTGTGCAGCCCATAACTCACTGACGGCGAGGTACGTAATCGACGACTCACGAGGAATGCGAGCACGAGTACCACTATCGGTCTCGATGTGGCTGATCATAAGATCATCGAGTGTGCTACATGCATCCCCATCGTGAAGCTGACAACTTGTCTAGCGGGTAAGATGGTGCTCGATCCAACTCTCATAAGTAGCCAGACGAAAGCATTCAACTTCGTGAGCACTTAACAGCTGCCGAATAGTTGGTAGCTCAGTGGTTTGAGAGAACGCATACTCATGCGTGGACGAGAACGTAGAAGGCGCAACCTCCAGCTTCCGGGACTTGATATCGTATACGAAGACATCTAAGCCTGACAAGGACATGTCGAGATCGGTTCCAGGCTTGGAACTGGCGATGACCCTGAATTCGGCACTCGCTCGAGACTTGTCCACTTGATCCTTGCAATGCTGCTTGATGAATACGTGAGCGTTCACCATCTCGCCGTGGAGATATCGCGCCCAGCCTGGCTTCAGGTATTCCGTGTGCTTGAGAACCTCAGACTTTATGGATCGTCTCGCTATTCATTCGATCCCAGTGTTGTTTGACTAGATCGAGTAGTCGTGCTGGCAGGAGGAACATAAGCGCTCTTTACAAAACGTCCGAATCGAGAGTGTCGGGTGCTTCGCGAGCGAAGTGCAGCTGCAGGGACAAGCGTAGCAAGAGCCGTAGTGGCGGATGGTCGACACGTTGCGAGGCGGTCGTTCCGTAGAACCTCTCCGCGAGTGTGTTTTGTTTTGCGTCGTACATCTGTCGGAGTGATGACTTCCATGAGAAAGTCGGTGAACATATCAGTGTGCGCAATATCGCGGTGTCCGTCCATATCTTTTTCTCATTTCGGTAATCTGGGGCTGAAAGCCTGGAGCCCTTTGAGTCGTAATGACAGCGATAGTTCTTGAGGTCGATCCAACAATGTCGAGGTCGACATCGACAGCTGATCTCTTCAATGTGCTGTGTGTCAACTTTCTTGAAAGCTGCCATGAGCATACAGTTGCCTTGTTCATTAGCGATAGCTCATGAAGGTCGAAGTCCAATTTGCTCGAACAAGTCTTGACAGCAACGCCGCTATTCTTTCATATCTCAGATTGCTTCGATGGTGAGGCGAGGTAAGTATAGTTTGTCCCCCCGAAGACTGCGCGCTTACTAGGACAATAGTGCTATATCAAGCGCGCAGT
The DNA here is from genome assembly GCF_023758075.1 of Alternaria novae-zelandiae. Lineage (NCBI taxonomy): Eukaryota > Fungi > Ascomycota > Dothideomycetes > Pleosporales > Pleosporaceae > Alternaria > Alternaria novae-zelandiae. The sequence goes on from NW_026056991.1 coordinate 162,629, forward strand.
TCTTGGGGGGCGTTGGGTGGAATAAAGAAGTGTAAGAGAAAAGAAGAACAAATTGCAGTATATATAAGCATGTGAGAGCAAGTACTAGGTTAAAAGTATAAAGACTGTCACGTTGTCATGTAATATCATCCCGAGATTGCCGAGACTTACCTTTACCTTTACTGCGCGACCGCTAACTACCTACAGCTCTACAGATATTCTATTACTAAAATACGAATTATATATAAACTGTTATGACGGCGACTTCGACTGAGCCGACATGCTCGCTGTTGACAAAGGGTTTCAGAGACTCAAGGGCGTGAATGGCGATATCGACAAGAGTCAAGTCGTGCGCGGCGTTGCGGTCGTCCTGCTGCGGGAGCTTCGGAGGAAGTACCAAATGGTGATAGGCGTAGGCCGTAGCCGCTGCCGACGCCATGGTGTAGACACCACAGGGAGTACACTATATGATAGATGAGTCAGCTTGTGTAACCTTGCCTGAAAAGGAGCATGTTTAGGGGTATAGGTATCTGCTGTGCGAGTAGCACTTGCGCTGCAGGCGCGACGGACCCCACGTACCTAATGGGCTCAGCTATCCGGTCTGTCTATTCAGAATGCAGAATAATATTCAGGGTGTTAACCCAGTAGCGAAGATGGAATAGCAACAGTCGCAACCAAAACGATGAGGAGAAAGTGTGGTGTCGTGGTAGCGAGGGCGCGGTAGTAAAAGGTGGGGGGAAAAGACGCAAGACGGTGGACGAAATCTCTGTACGACGCAAGAGAAATGCTCGCTTGAAAGAGGTGAAATTCGACTGTGCGCGTCGTTGTTGTCTTAAACAGGCAAACAGACTTCACCTTCACTTGAGCACTCCAGCAGCGCGTGCCCACCGCCTCATCACTTCGCCGCAACATGGGCGTCGCTGTCTGCAAAACAACAAGGCTGAGTATACTGAAATGCCCACGCCATATCTGATATGCTCTTCTGCTTCATGCATTCCAAGACCACGCGTCATTCCGGTCAGTGAATGGCTCAATGGTGTGGCTGTGTGGCGCGTGCGTGTAGTACAAAGCCAGGGTGCGCAAGGCAACAGTCTCAGGCTCATTCGACTCCAAATACAATTCCCAAGAGGCACCCTCAGTTTTTGTGTATTGCATAATCCAGCATCCTTCTCTTGTGGGTGGCCATCATCTGAAAGACGCGTGCCCGCGCAAGGCTATGACGTCACGCGTTGCGGCGAAGCTGGACCGCGCAAGACGCGTCTGCTATGCCTCGTTGACATTGTCACAGAATTGATGCGTGCAGTGATGATGGAGCGTCAGTATTCGAGACCAACAGGATGGATGTTCGCATGCGAAGAGCGAGGCCTTGATGTGTCGTCAAGAGCAACCTCGGGATCGAGCCTACAAACGTCGTCAGCCTTGGCATACGCGCTAACCGATCATCGGAGGATGAGGGGCGTTTTTGAGCTAGCCAGCCCGCGCCGTACAGCGCGTATTCTCCATCCTTGCGTCCCTTGCCTCTTCAACCCCCCATCGCGGTTGGCCCATGAGTTCTCGTACGTCCTTTTTTACTGCATTGCGGCTTGCTCATGAGATCCCGGCTCTGGAATCTGTATGCCCCGATGTCTGGACTATTTGCGAAGACCCGCCTCGTACCTAGGTACATACGGGTGGCACGACTGCTTCGCTTGCGATCTACTGCATAGTTTACATGCTGGACATGCAGATGGCCCTTCCTTCTTCCTCAATGGGCAACACCCCCGGTATCCGGGAGATCTAGGTGCGCTGGATCAACCCGCATTTAGATGTATTTGAGCCGCGCAGGCGGATGGCTATATCCGACCGAAATTATTCATAACCATCAACATTCGCCCAGTGGTGCCCATCAGGTTCACTTTTGCCATCCTCCCATTGCATTCAGAATGGTACAACTGGCAGGTGTCGCAGCCTTGCTGTTTGCTGCGCCGTCCATCGCAGCAGGTGCGGCACAAAGCCTCTCTGGTGGAGAGCAGTCCGCCTGCTCTAAGCTGAGATCTAAATACCCCGACAGTACCTTCTCGCCTGGAACTTCCGGCTACTTATATGAGACACAAGAGCGTACGATAATATCCTCGAAAATTCGGCCCTATCTTCACTAACAATTTACAGCATACTGGTCAGCTACGGTATACAGCAGCCCTGCGTGCGTTTTCGTTCCACAACATGCACAGCAAGTTGCCTACGCGGTCACCACAATGACCCTGACACGTTCCAAGTTTGCTATGCGAGGTGGAGGGCATATGCCGATATCTGGTTACAACGGGATTGACGGTTCCGGTGTATTGATCTCTTCTTCCAACCTGACGACCTTGGTACTTTCCACGGACAGGTCGCTCGTCTCTGTTGGACCCGGGAACAGGTGGAGAGACGTTTACGCCTATCTAAAACCATTTGGGCTCGCAGCTGTCGGCGGTCGTGTGGGCCACGTTGGTGTTCCCGGCTTGTTACTCGGTGGCGGCATCTCTTTCTACTCATCGGAGTATGGATTCGCTTCCGACAATGTTATGAAGTATGAGGTATGTCGCCAATCTTCTGTATAAAGATATACATGACTAACAATGGGTAGTGTGTGCTTTCAAGTGGCCAAATCGTTGAGGCGACGGCAACGAACAAGTACTCAGATCTCTTCTGGGCATTGAGGGGCGGCGGTAATTCGTTCTGCATCGTCACGCGATTTGATTTGCGACCGGTGGAGGGCAGCGACGTTCACGTCGGCATCGGTCAGTTTGATCAGACTCAGGCATCCGGCTACCTGGACGGCGTGTACAACTTCGGGAAATATGGAGGGTCTGACCCAAAAGCTGCCATCATTCCGACTATTCTTACCTTCCCCGCGGCGAACATGACTGTCTATGCGGCTGCAAAGTTCTACCACTCCGTCACTGACAACCCGAAAGTATTCGAGAACTTCACCGCGCCAAAGCTTACCCCAGTCGCTGATTCATACGCACTGCAGCCGTTGTCAGACTACATCTCAGCTACAGATGCCCTGCAGCCATTGGGACTGCGCCAGGAATTCCGCACACTTTCGTCCATTGTTGACCGAAAGGCCGTGCAGCTCATTCACGACACCTTCGTCTCCGGCGTCAACGCCAAGTTGCCCAGTGTTGCCAATATCCAGGCCTCGATTACCTTCCAGCCCATCACGAAGGCATTCCTCTCGCACAGCGCGAAGACTGGAGGCAACCCTCAAGGCATCAACGTCTCGAAAGCACCCTTCTTTTGGATGGTGGAGAACTTCACCTGGTCTTCAGCGAGCGATGACGCGAAAGTGCGCGCTGCTGCTGATGAGATCACAGCAAACATAAACAGCTTGCTGCGCACGGGATCGTATAGCGCGGACTATCTCTACATGAACGATGCTGGGAAGGGCCAGCCCATTTTCCAGAGCTATCCCGCTGCCAACTTAAGGAAGCTGAAGACTATTCTTACCAAGTACGACCCTCTCATGGTGTACACTAACCTCATGCCTGGTGGTTGGAAGGTCGCCGATGCATGATGAACGATCCCCATGATCTGGTTCGGCGATTGTGTACAAAACTCTGACAATACAACCCATGCATCTCCTATGAATATACGGTGTATCGTCCAACGTCTTCATTAACATGCTTCACGATAAGCTTAATCGGGGAAGGAAGGTACAACATAATCGCACCATGTCTACCCAAGAGATCGGTTCGGCCGCTGCGGAACCTAGGAAGACGGCTTCGAAAAGGGCCGAGACCAAGTTATGGCACCGGAGGTGCTACTTCAGTAGGATGTTCGTAATGCGAGCAACACAAAATCTCATGCAGGGTCAGCTTGGAAGAATTGCGCCGTAATTTTGCCGCTACCTGCATGCGCTGCTGGACTTCGCCGTTTAACCCGTATCAACTATTTGGACTTGGCTCGCCGTCGAGTGCACGCCATGTACGGACGGAATTATCGAAGACTACCAGGTAGGAAACGGCGTATCTGGGGCATCCACCGTCTCATAGATCAGGCTTCGCGATGCAAACCAGGATGGGGCCGAATGCGAATGCGAGTCTTGGTGTTGGGATAGTGACGAAGGCGAGATGTACGACGATGTTAAGACTAGATACATATCTCGCAAGCAGGCCACTCGGATCGCAGTATCATCCTTCCATCTGTGGAGATACTGAGCCAAGAACAAGATGGCGCTCAGTTACACCGATCTAATGGTAAGTCGAACAACAACGATACAGTTCACAGCTCTAACTCCTCGACAGCAATTAACATGGACCCTTTGGGGTGTATCATTCCTCTGCACAACCCTTAGAGGCTTTCTACGATGGAAGTCTCAACACCGACTCTTCGCAGACGACTATTTCGTCTTCTTCGGCTTGCTCTCCTTGACTGCCCTCTCCGCAGTCATCACATGTCTGCTACCACAGTTCTTTCTTGCGCAGGAATACTCAAAAGCGGCTATACTGGATCCGCTTACGCCGTTGCCACTACCGCCGGATGAATTCATCGAGAGAACGCGTACGTCGCTCAAGTTCATGTTCAGCCAGATGCTATTGTTTTGGACTACATTGTGGGCTGGTGAGTGGGCTTGCTAAACTGGTGAGCAGGCTATCCTACTAATATATCACTATAGCCAAGTTCTCCATTCTTTTCTTCTTCAGACGGCTGGTAATAGGACTTCCAGTATACATGCGTGCATGGTGGGCGTCCTTTGTACTGGTCTTACTCCTCTACCTCGCATGCATCGCCTCCAACTTCCTAACCTGCCAACCACTATCCAAGTACTGGAGCGCAAGTCAGTACCCCACCCCCATCCTCTCTCCACAAACCCTTCTAACTCGCACAGCCGGATGCAGCGACCCAGAAGACCTCATCCGCGCCGACGCATCCATCAAGTTCGCAACGAGCGCAGACGTCATTGCTGACGCCCTCATCATGCTCCTTCCTCTAAACCTCTTGCGCAAACTACAAGTCTCGCCCCAACAAAAGTTTGGACTAGCCGTTATATTCTCTCTCGGCACCATCATCATCGCCTTCGCGTTTGCACGCCTCGTGCAAGTCACAAAGGCTACTTCGAACCCTGATCCAACGACCCTTGCTGATGGGCCCGTGCTACTCAGCATGTGGAGTCACATCGAGTCGTCTGTATCTGTTATCGTTGCTACACTGCCGGCGTTCAGGTACTTGCTCAATGGTAAGATGGGCCGGACACGACCGGGTCCTTCGAAGCCACCGGTATATGGTTCTGCACAACCAGCTTCATCGGGAGCACAAAGCAGATCTCGTCGTGTGTATAGTATGCATAGGTGGAGTCGGAATACTACGTTGAGGTTGCCGAGCAGTGAGCAGGATAGGAAGGGAAGTAACGAGTGGGGTAGTGAGACGGAGTTGAGGCCTATGGCTGCGGTCGGAAAACAAGTTGATGTTACCGTCGAGAGAGAATTGGGGTCGACGCGGCACTCGCTTCCACAGCGTTCAGATTCATTATTGAGGCTTGGGAAGGTAGTTTAGAGATGGTGTTAGTACTCAACCGTTTTCGCGTTCCGAGTTGTGCTTATGACCACATCGACTACCCAGTCTCGTATCTCTGTACGTTGTTGTCAGACTCATCCTCAAGGCTGAGTCATCTGGAGCGCTTCTCACGCAATCATCGCAATTGCTCATATACCCATGGCTAACCATGATCCTCATTGCCTGTGTCTGATTTGAATCATGCGTCCTCCAACTCTTGTAACCTTGACAAAAAGATACCCTAGCACGATAGTGTAGGCCGAACCTACAAAATGAAGTCGGTAAACGAGAGCGTCAACCGTAGAGCTGTCATGTTTGGCCAAGACTGAAGACAGCCGTTAATGCAGTGGAGATCTAGTCATCATCGTCGTGAAGTGGTCCAAGCCACATAGGCCGCGGGCCATCATGCATCCTTTGCTGGTAACGAAGAGCGGGGTTAGGAGGTAGATCCGCACACACCGGAAGTTCGATCGCACACGTGTAAAAAAGGGCACTAAGGAACCGACAAGCATTAGGCTGAGACAAGAGGAAGATCTTTCCGACCGATGTCATGGGATGCAGGGGAAAAGATTGGCGGTGAGTAGTCACGATAGGTCATTTCAAGGCTCAGAAGTTGTGAAGTCAAAACTGTTCATTTCCCCAAACCATGTATGCTGTCCCGTCTCGCGAGGGTATAGTGATATAGATAGAACGCCGTAACTAAGTAAACCAAGGAGCCACAACCCACGCACAGCGTTCCTGCGCACTCGCCCAACACCGACCAGAAAAAGAAGAAGACGTAACGAAAGGTGAGATCAGAGCCAGCTGATGCTACAGGCGTCGTGCTATTGCGCAAGAACCTTGTCAACAGCAGCACCGGCTAGTAGCTGAACGTCTTGTATGCTGCCCTTGACGTCGATGATCTCCACATCCTTCAGTTGCTTGCACTCCGTCTCGTCGGGCTCTTCCAGCGCAGCAAACTGGCTCTCGACCATGGCGTCCTTCATGTAGTGGCCTTGTCTGGCGCGGACGCGGGCGAGGAGGGTCTCCATGTCAGAGCGGAGGTAGACGAAGTGTACGTTGGCGTTTGGGTCCTCGTCGTAGAGGCGGGCTGTGCGGATGACGTCGCGGTACTTCTTCTTGAGCGCACTGCAGGTAACAACGACGCCCTTGGCTCCGTTCTTCAGTGCAGTGATGGCCTGGTCTCGTAGGAGGATGAGCCAGTCCCAGCGGTCTTCGTCGTTGAGAGGGATGCCGGCGGCCATCTTGTCGATGTTTGCTTTTGGGTGGAACTGCAAAGACGTCAGTACGCATTAGATAGATCACAGGGAACTGGCTAACCTCGTCGCCCTCGATGTAGTCAAATCCATATCGATCCGAGAGGTGCTTTGCAACAGTGCTCTTGCCGCACCCTGCTGGACCGGTGACGATGAGGATGTGGTGGTGGGTTGAAATGGTCATTTTGGCGGTCTCGGTCTCGTTCATGACAGCCATGGACTTGGATGGCGAGCCTGTATTGGAAGCCGGTGGTGTAGGTGGTGATGCATATTGTATGGGCTTTGGCTGCGATAGATCGACGGTTTGCATCATGGTGGTACAGAGTTTGAAGTTTGAGTCAAACTGTTGTGGAAATGAGTGTTTGTAGTACGTGAGGCTCTTGTATGACGCTAATGCTTGAGTTGGGCTCCCGAAAACAAAGGGACGGGTGTCGGGTAGGGTTAATATAGTATATTGCGATATGGTCGGGACCAAATATAAGTGTATGCAGACTGTAAGCAATCAACGGCGCCCCGATTCGCGCTGGGGCGTGGTGCGTTTTAAGGCGTGGGACCTTGGAATACTGGTCTGGAAATTTCTCCCGCAAGCCATGACGGCAACGGCAAGGGTGAAATGCGATGGAGCTTGTCGTTATTCTGGGAGCCAAGCCACGATGGCACGCTCCGAAAAGCAAACAGCGAATGGCGAGCAAGGGCGTGTAGCTAGTTTCAGTAACAGGCCCAGCCGGCTGTAACAGCCGCGAAGCCGGGGCTGGAGAGAGAGAACTTCGGCGTTTGAAAGTGGACCTGTCGCGTGTGGGATGACGAGTAGCGCATCAGTCTCCCCGCATGAGGACCCCAGTCCTTCTCAGGTACTTATGCATCCCGCATGCCGGTGACCACGACATGCCAGCGCAGACTTGAGTTCTGAACGCCAGGCAACTGCAGGGCGCTCTGCTGAGTAGATTGCGATTCGACTGAGTTTCTGCCTGGAAGCAATAGACTTCAGCTCACCGCTTTGACTCGCGGTACGAAGCTGTTTGATAATGGCGCGTGGGGGTTAGGCGAGGAATCTGAAAGTGCATCGGGCCGGCGAGGATCGAGGCTGCGAACAGTCTTTGAGTTGCGATTAGTCGATTAGTCTTTGGGGCGGCATCCGGCAGATGCTCCGGATAGTCCAGACGGGTGAGAACGTTTGAGCCAGAGGTGCAGGCAGACCCGATCAGTCACGACGCCGCGATATTGCAGCTGCTCGTGTGCAGCTCACCGCCAAACGAGTGCATATTTGCTGTTTCGTATGCAGGTGCCTATCTCCGCAGGCTCGGGAGGGGCATGTGGAGGACCATCTGACCCGACGAGAGCAGCAGTCAGACATGACGTGGACCCAGTGAAGAGTAAAACAAGGATACCTGGGGGTGAATATGACGAGGTGGTGTTGGTGAGGGATCGGGGAAGGCGGGGCAGGATGCGCTCACGTGACGGGCCCAACGGGGACAAGCGTCATCAGCTGTTGCCATGGATCTGGGGCGCAGCTCTCCACACCACGGCCATCCAGTCGAGCGCCGCCGACCACCGACGCGACGAGTGCTTCTGATACCGCTTCCGAACACGCGCCAATCCACCGGCACTTCTCTGGCCCGGCATGTCGTACTTCTTCTCCACCCCGGTCGACATCGACATCGTGCTCGAGGACCTCGACGACCGCTCCGCCGTTGATGTCAAGCTCGACAAAAACCGCAAAGAGAAGGTACCGCTGTACCTGGACGGCGAATCAGTCAAGGGCCAGGTCACCGTAAGGCCCAAGGATGGCAAGCGCCTCGAGCACACGGGCATCAAGGTGCAATTCATCGGCACCATTGGTAGGCATCCGCCGTCCCGGAGCTTCACCATAGCTATATCTCGGCGCGCAGTGCTGACATAATGCGCCAGAGATGTTCTTCGACCGCGGAAACCACTACGAGTTCCTCTCCCTCGGCCAAGAGCTAGCAGCCCCCGGCGAGCTCCAGCACCCGCAGACGTTCGACTTCAACTTCAAGAACGTCGAGAAGCAATACGAATCCTACAATGGCATCAACGTCAAGCTGCGCTACTTTGTGCGCGTTACTGTATCGCGGAGAATGGCAGATGTAGTCAGAGAGAAGGACCTGTGGGTCTACTCCTACCGGATACCGCCCGAGACCAACAGCTCCATTAAGATGGACGTCGGTATCGAAGACTGCCTGCACATTGAGTTCGAGTACTCGAAATCGAAATACCACCTGAAGGACGTGATTGTGGGCAGGATATACTTCTTGTTGGTACGGTTAAAGATCAAGCACATGGAATTGTCCATCATAAGAAGAGAGACAACGGGGGCTGCTCCCAATCAGTACAACGAGAGCGAGACCCTGGTGCGCTTCGAGATCATGGACGGCTCACCGTCGCGAGGTAAGCACCATGACTCTTTTGCGACAGGCATTACTGACGACGTCAAGGTGAAACAATCCCCATCAGGTTGTTCCTCGGAGGCTTCGACCTGACACCCACCTTCCGCGAAGTCAACAAGAAATACTCCACCCGATACTACTTGAGTCTAGTCCTCATCGACGAAGGTATGACACAAGCACACCTCTACGCTACTGTGACTGACCTTTATTCAGACGCCCGTCGATACTTTAAGCAATCCGAGATCGTGCTATTCCGACAAGCACCGGAAGGCCTGACGTTGGCCCAGGAGCAGAACAAGCTGATGGCAGTGTCGTGAGAACGTAGATAGAAGTCACTGTATAGATACTTGGAAGCTGTTGAGTGTGGGGTGTGGGATCTGCCAAAGGCTGCCCATCGACCCACCATGCGAATGTTCGGACCTCGGGATCGGGCTCAATATTGTACTATCACACCGCGGCGGCGGGAGCTTACGCAGACACTGGGGCCTTCTTCAGTGCATGGATGGTGCATGTGTAAATACAGCAATGCAGTCCTCCAGGGACGGCAATGTCGCAGGGAAATCATCGGGCAAACGTAGAAATCTTGGCCGAGTCTCCACATTACGGTGCAATAGTGCGTCTTCACCTGCATGATCGTGGTGCACCATCGGCTCTGGTCCCGAACTCTCTGTCAGAGAAGTGTGGCTTGTGTGATTGTCTGGGTAGGCCATGAGTCGGCATCGCCGCTGCCGGTTGTTGCGGCCTCTCGAGCGTTGCTGTGCTTATTGGTCGAGGCTGTTCTTGAGGCTCTCGGATGATCTGCACCTAAACATTCCCTACGCGGTTCCTGCATCGATTCCTCTTACACTTTCCGAGGAGACTTTTGATGACTCTCTCGCTCACAGGACACCATAATGTCAATCTGTCGCTCCGATTATGTCGACGACAAAGGCTTCAGCTCCGCGGAACGCGCATGCGACCCACAGTAAAGATGCCGATGTTCAGCAATCTCACGATCCGCACGACGCCACACTTTGCCGCAACCCTGAGGATCGCGATGGATCCCTTCTTATCAGGGCATACCCACTAAAGCTGAGTTCCCGAAACGGTACGCACCCACTCAACATGAAAACCCGTCCAAATGATTGGAATGTGTGATTCCGCGTCACCAAGAGTCGCTCCGAAATAATGGGGACGTGGGCTTACTAGGCAAAAGCTTCCCTGCAAATGACGTTTTGCATGGAATTCTTCACTTTCCCATGGCTTAATCGCGGGACTACTTTTTCACCATGTTGTACACTTGGCACCTCCCACGCCCCTGTTTTACTCCCACGTTCAGTACATATCAGATATAAGGTTGTCAGGGTCTGCTTGCCTTGAGGCATAGGAAGAAACGAGCATACAACATGTCGCAACAACAGCCGAACAAAGCTGACAACAGTAAGTCATTCAACGAGCTCGAATTTCCTTCCGAAAAGCCAGCAGAGCTTCTTTCTCGTTGGCATCAAGAAATACATGTACTAACCTTCCACAGGGCAGCAGTCAGATTACTTTACATCCCAAAGACCTGCAGCAACGCCTGAGCCACGACAGCAACCCTCGGCAACGCGCATGCCATCGGGGTTGGCACAAAGTCGTTCCAATGCACCAAGTATAGGGAGACTTGACACTGCCCGTTTGGAGTCACGACCCGAGAATGAGCGCGCCAACACTACTGCAACTGGTATGACCCAAATGGGCACCATCAGAAACACGCCCACTGCCCGAAAGAGCCGTGCAACTCGTGAGAATGTCCGGCAAGAGCCGCCACGACGACCTGAGAAGAAGCAACAGCAGACTGTAGACGTGGAGAACGACTACTTCTCACTGAACCCTTGGTACAATGAGCAAAAGTCAAAACCAGTCTTCGGTTTGGGCGCGCCTTTGCCACGCACTGTACGTAAGGGTATGTGGTGGGGAAGAGGCGACCTGCGCAAGTCTTTGTACCGGGTCGATGAAGGGGATGCAGATGGTATTGCTCGACAAGATGGATTAGGCTTTCATGATGGCAAAGGTAAGTCTTCATATACTCCCTTGATGTGACCTCCCTCAAGAATAATCATTCTAACTAGAACGTGGACAGATTTGGAAGAAGATTCAGAAGACTCTCAGGAGACGCTAGACGGCGTTGGCCGCCCACACCAACGACGCGACCCCTCGCATTTCCAGACAACAGTCGACGGCCGCAATGTCAACATGAAACGCGTGCCAACAAGTGAAGCTGACCAGGTGCTTGGCCGCAACCAAGAACCGAACGCTCGCAGCCATGAACATCATGAAGGCCAAGAACGTGCGCCCGTTAACGAGCACGGCTTGGAGTTCTCTGATGGACGCGGGCAGCAGCAACACTTTGGTTTGCAAGACGGTCTTCCACCGCTCCAGGAACACGATACGAATATGTCTTCTCAGACTAAGCAAGAAGAGAAAGAGATCCAGCAACGGGAGCATGAGGCAGAACGCGAGTTCTACAACCAATACCGCAACCCAATCGCTAGGCTGCGAGCCAAGTACCCACAGGCACCTGCCGAGTTCCTCGCCGTATGTATCATCAACTGTTCTGATAGCAACCTTACTAATACTGTGTAGACGTTTGTGTACCTACTTATTGGACTTTGCGTCAATCTTTCAGTCGCCACATCCCAAGAAGGCACCGGCAGCTTCGAGACCCAAGCCTGGGGATGGGGCTTCGCAGTCATGATTGGCATCTACCTCGGCGGCGGTGTCAGCGGTTCACATCTCAGTCCTACAATCTCGATCTCGCTATCCGTCTACCGCGGTTTCCCCTGGAAGATGGCCATCGTCTACATCTTCATGCAGTTGCTGGCAGGACTTTGTGCCGGCGCCGTAGCTTACGCGTACGTCACATCTTCTGCTGATCAAAACGCCTCAGTTGCTAACGTCGTGATAGCCTTTACGCAGATGCTATCCATGCAGTAGACCCCGGTCTCACTCTAGAGATGACTGGCAAGGCTCTCTTCCCTCAAGGACCCATCTATTCCACCGCAACCGGCTTCTTCAACGACTTCGTCTACATGGCCATCTTCGTCTGCGTCATCTTCGCACTCGGAGACGACCAGAACTCGCCTCCAGGCCAAGGCATGACAGCCTTCGTCGTCGGTCTTACAGGTTTCGTCACCATGATCGGGCTTGGCTACAACACTGGTCTGGGTATTTCACCAGCGCGCGATCTTGGTCCAAGGCTCATCGGATTATGGGTTGGATATGATTCGGCCTTTGAAAACGGGTACTGGGCCTATGGTTCTTGGGGCGCATCTATTGCTGGTGCGCTATGTGGTGGCTTGATGTATGATCTTTGCATCTTCGTGGGTGGAGAGTCGCCTGTTAATTACAGGTGGCCGCAGCCGGGGGATATCAAGTGGAAGGCCAAGGAGAAGAAGGATAAGGCGAAGGATAGGATTCAGCAGGTGGCGTAAATCTTCGCGAGTAATGTTAATAGTTGAAAGAAAACAGTTCGATGCATTTACTCGGTGCACTTCTGGTGAAGATGTAGTTGCGTCGGTTGATGTGCGAGGAAGCTTGTGCGGCTCCGGGAATAGGACGACCGGAAACAGGGCGCTGCGCGTCATGCCCAACCACCGATCCGCAACTTCTCCATTGGATATCTCACGATCATGACCTTTACGGGGAAGGTCACATCCTATCGGAAGCTACACCGACGGATAATCGCACGCTGCGCGCAAACTTATCGCTAGCGATGAGCTTTGTGATGCTTTTAGAGTCTCATCTGTCGCATACCTTTCATCACCGTCACCACATCAACCACCATGCGATGACAGCAACAACCAAGAACACATGACAAGAGCACTCTGAAAAAACAAGAAGAATCACTGAAAGATGTCTATATCCCCACACACCTCCGACACGACCCCGTCGTCAAAGCCAGAAATGCTACACCAAGAGCACAAACAAGCAGACCGCAAAATCGGTTTACGTTCACGCCTTAAACACTTCACATTCGCCTGGTTCCTCTCAACAATGAGCACAGGCGGTCTCGCCCTCGCCATAGCAGAAACACCGCATCAATTCCCCGGTACCCATCCCTCTTCCATCCCGTCGCGCTTGCCAATACTAACAAACCCACCCCCAGGCCTCCACCAAATCGGCCTAACCCTCTTCCTCCTAAACATCCTCCTCTTCTTCGCTCTCTCAACCCTAACAAGCCTCCGCTTCCTCCACCACCGCACCCACTTCCTTACTTCCTTCCTTTACCCCCAAGAATCCTTCTTCCTCGGCTCCTTCTACCTCTCCCTCAGCGTCATCCTCGCCGGCATCCAAACCTACGGCATCACGCACGGCCCCGCTTACCCCTGGCTCATCGACGCCGTCTACGCACTCTACTGGATCTACGCCGCAGCCTCCCTCGCAAACTCCGTGTTCCAGTATTGGATAGTGATCCAGTGGGGAAAAGTCCGTCCTGTGCCGCCGCTGCCGAGTCTTTTCCTAGCGGGGTATTCGGCCATGTTGACGGGGACGGTGGCGAGTCTTGTGGCGGGGAGCCAGACGGATGGGAGGGCGGTGAAGGTGGTTGTGAGTGGGGTTGCGTGGCAGGGGTTTGGGTGGTGTATCAGTCTCATTGCCATAGTCGGTTTTGTACGCAACTTGTTAGACAACGGGTTTCCGCCAAATCAGTTACGGCCTGCGTTGTTTATACCGGTGGGGAGTGGCGCGTACACGATTGTTGCGTTGATTGGGCTGGCGAATGCGGTGCCGAACAACATGTCAGAGGGCTACTTTGCGAAGCATCCTGCTGCGCCGGAGATACTTCGTGTTTTGGCGCTTTTCACGGGGATTTTCTTGTATGTGTTTAGTTTCTGGTTGTTTGCGATTGCGCTGCTGGGGAATGTGGGGGTGGTGGGTAGGATGCCGTTTAGTCTGACGTGGTGGGCTTTCATCTTTCCCAATGTGGGGTTTACGCTTAGTACGGGTGTGTTGGGGAGGGAGTTGGAGAGTGAGGGTATACTTTGGGTGGCGAGTGTGATGACGGTTTTGTTGGTGGTGATTTGGTTGGTGACGGTTGTGGGATGCGTGAGGGCTGTGTGGAAGAAGCAGATTGTTTGGCCAGGGAGGGATGAAGATAGGGATCGTTGAGTAGTTTGGTCAACACACGGTCGTGAGTGTATATCTTCATGGAAGTGGATTGGCAGAACGTACAACTGCGCACGGGGAAGATGAGCAGCTCGGTATTCTTTGCATCATGATTCTATTCCTGTACTCCAGATTGGTAGTTGCCGCATACACGCCATCAAAACCTAAGAGTTAGGCCGCTTCTAGAGAGATGTATACTTCTAGCTGGAAAAAGTTTTCGATTGGATTCGTGGGATGTGACCCAAATGCTAGATAGCCTGGCCAACCCATTGCTCCCACGCCTCCACCCCAGCATCCACATCCAAAATACCCACATGATCATGCGTCCTCTTCAACACAGCCCTACTCACCATCACCCCCGTCGTCGCCGTTCTCCCCAAAAGATCCTCCTGCCGACTCTTGACAAAGCAAAACTGCGGCAGATAATGCTGCGAATTGATCTCACGCCCATTGCCCAGCTCGACAGCATTGCTCTTCCTTAAGAGTGGCCCTAAGTGCCCCACAATTAGTGTTTCGAGCTTGGAACCCGGGTTTGTCGTGTAGAGTTCGCCGAAGATGAGGTTTGCGAACTTTTGCACTTGTAGCGAGATCATGGATGTGTTCCAGCGGTTGCCGTATCCGTTGCCGAGGCCGCCGACTAGGGAGATGCGGGAGCGGTGGACATGGAGGGTACGGAGTTTGGGGAGGCGGCGGAGGGAGTCCTGTGGGGGGTGAGTATACCTCATGATAAGTTAATGGTTTGGTAAGTCTTACTACGAAGTCTCTCAGGTTATGGTACCACAGCCCATCTGCCATTATAAATTCCTCGTCGATCCCGGCGGCGAATTGTTCTAGGTTGGGACATAATCGGCAAATAAGATCGAACTCTCCAGCGTCGATTATCTCGGTTTTGGAGTATAGACTCAGACTCGTGAGCTCCTTGCCTCTACTTTGTAGGTACTGTCTCAATCCTGGTGGTAAAGCTTCGAGATCGTAATGACCAAAGTGCAGACTGCGCAGGTTTGGACATGCTTTCAAGAAGTTGACCAAATGTATGTTGCGCTCGTCTTCAGTTTTGATGATGCCAATTCGAGGCACAAATTCGTTCAAGGCAAGGTGCGTGAGGTCGAACTGCTGGTTTGGCATTGCATTTGTAATGTCCGCCAGTAATCCGAAGGCTCCGGCGCATTCTACTAGATCGAGCTTTTGCAGCTTGCTGAAATCGATGATTGTCGATAGGGAGTTGTGCATGTGCATCAATGTCAAGCCAGTCAATCTGAGTTCTTTTAGTGGGAGTTTGGGCTGATATGGTGGCCATTCGTGGTTCCGGAGCAGCTTGGAAACGTCAGTGTTAATGTTGGCGCTCAAAGACAGGGATTGCAGGTTGCTTCCGACGGCTTCAACATAGTCAAGTAACAGGTTGTTGAGTGACGACCCATCGACGATATACATGTCCAGTCGTTTCAAATCCGTTTCGCGTTGGTACAGTTCTGGTAGTATGTTTATAGAGTTGTCGAAGAGATACATACTAAGACTGACTTGGAGGTCTGTGATGTTTCTCTGGTTCGATGCGAGCTTCTTATGCAGCCACCACGGTAGTGATCGCCGGCCGAGGAAACTGTAGATGTTAGCAGGCAACACAAGACGAGATGAGTAGCTTCAGCCCTACCGGAATGTGCGCAGGGCATTCGCCGGGATGAGATCCAAGACCTGCTCAAGATTGCTGTCGCGTACTTCAGGATCTGCTTTCGTGGCGCCAGAACCCGTCCAACATTCAAGGCCAGGTAGTCCAACGTTGCCGTACTGCACAGACGTGGTTTCCTCGGCGATGCACTCATCTTCTACGACGAGTTCTCTGGTATACTGGAGGTTCTCCTTTACGTCCTTTAGTAGTTCAAGGATGTAATTAGTGTTGTTTTCGCTGAAGAGGCGAATGTCGATGCGCTCGTAAAGCTTTTCGAGGGCGAGTTGGTTGAGCTCTTTTGACACCAAACATAGTGATTTCAGATCACTTCGGGTATTTATCTGGTTTCGTCAGTACCTCACTGCTGGGGGTAAGGCGGGTAACATGCGAAGTTGAGCACTCGTCTCTGGCAGTCGGTGTTAAGTTGCAACATTGTCTTTTGCAGCTCAAAGAATCGCGATAGCTAGAACCAAAGGTAAGTTGGTCGGAGGCCCCTTTCAATACACTTGGTGCACAAGAGGGGTTGTCGCCATAACCCTTGCAGTATGCATCTAGACGCCGCGGAGCCAGAAGGATTGCATCCACCCTTGCTAGACCTGCAGCCAATGCTATCGTGTCAGCGCTCGATTGACTCTCGAATAAAGAACATACATTAGCGCTATGTATGCATCCTCCGGCAATGCGCGTCGTTGCGGCATGTGGGAAGCTACCGTGAAGGAACGACGAGTCGCATCGGCTACTGAAGCCGATCAAGGTCAACGTTTGGTCCTTGCCCCAATGAGGAAGTTCCTTGTGACTTATTTAGGTTAAGCCTGCTTCGCAACATTTCACGCGAAATGCTCTGGGAACTGCATATTGGACTCGAATTTATTGTACCAGAACCGAACAAATCGAGCCAACCGAACGATGGACATCTGATGGGAACTGCATAACATGATCGCAGATACAATGCCTTCGCTGCACTAGGGATGGCTAGAATGCGCTTTGTATTCGCTACATATATTCCATCAAATGTTTATGCACAGACAGCACCTAAGACGCTGTATGCTTCGGGCTAAAAGATCTTTTTGATGACGTTCTCCCTCGACCCAAATCCTCACATCGTTCGAGTTGCCCACGCCTCCCATTCATCGGCGGCAGTACGGTAGTCGACTTCCAGAATATCTGTGTACGGTTGCGTTTCACGCAACATCATCCTCGTAACAGGAACCGCAACGGGGACGGTACGACCTAGGATATCTCTTTGCTCGCCTCGGAGAAAGCATTGCTGCGGAAGTGGACGCACGAGGTCTAGGTTTTCTGGGTTCCGCAAAGTCGCAACATGACCGATCACCAGAGCATCCAACTTCGATTCTGGACCTAGAAACTCAAAGACTCGGTTTGCGAAGGTTTGCAGCTGTAGGATCAATAGTGCGGGGTCCCACCCGTGTTTGCTCTGCCCCATGCGAACGCAGTGTGGCACGCGGAGGTGGAGCAAGCGTACTTCTCGGAAATACCCTATCCAAGTCTGATAGATGTTAGATATCATGCTCAAGATCCGCCACCACCTCATACAAGGAAGGAACTTAATGGGTCTGCAGCCTAAAGCACGATGCAAACGTGCAAATTAAGCGAACTAACGTCTACGCAGACTCCAGCGTGTTTTGTGGTCTCCTTGAACGAGGTGCCGCTCTGAATGCGATAGCTTCCACTTACCATAAAGATCATAAATCTGGCCTCTTCATTCCATAGGCCGTCAAGCATCAATGCTTCCTCGAAGTACACCGCAAGCTGTTTTACTTGTCGAAAGGATTCCTGGCTTACCCGGTACAGCACATCTATAACGTCGTGGTTTAATTGGCCCCAGTTCCATTGTTCGACGTGGTAGCTCAGACTTTGCAAATTGTGCCCGCGATCAGTGAACGGCTTTAGGAAGTCGTACACATCAAAGTCGGATGAGTGGTCGCCGTGCGGGTAGTGTATATGGAAGCTCTCAAGGGGTTCGCAGGCCTTGTATATCTGATTCAAGGATAATCGCAGAGGAACGAGCTCAGTGGATTCCGCGATGTCACCCGCAATTTCCACAGCAATATGCTTCAATCGAAGCTTGTTCTCCTCGCTACTTTCGGCAAGCTCCTGGAGAAAGTAATGGCTTCCGCCGGAGTTTCCGAAAAGCCCTAATCGCACAAGCTGATGATAGTTGACAATTATAGAGAACTGTTCGTAAGCGTTGTCATAGATAAAATTGGACAGCGTGAACTCTTCGAGCTTGGGTGTGCATTGGGTGTATTCGTTCTCCTCGCCCATTGCCCAGGCATCCAGTTCCGTACTGATATCCATGGAATTGGCTGCTGTCAGCGACAACGATTTCAAGTTGGCGCCCACGGCTTCGATGTTCATGTACAACAGAATGAGGCTTGTTGAATTATCGACATAAAGATCGAGGCGTTGCAGACCACAGAGTATCTGGGGTAGTACGTCGGGCGATCCGGGATCGGTGTATAAGCCTATTCGTAGGTCTTGTATTTTCGTCTGGTAGTGGCGCAGATGATTTCTAACCACTGCCGAGAGAGGCCGCCGCGAATGGTACCTGATCTCATCAGCATCCACATCGAATGCTAGCGCGTTCACTTATTAACTTACCATAAGCGTTCTAATTGGTTATGATGCATGGTTTGCAGAAACGCGTAGGCGGCGTTGTCTTTCTCAGACTCAGTTAGGTAAGTAGCATTACTCCGACGATCCAGAATAGGTGGACAGATCCGTCCGGTATGTATCGTGTAGAGTTCTTCGCCAATCGCTTCGTCTTCGATGATAACCTCCTTCGTGTGCTGGTAATGTAAGCCAGCACCTGCGAAATTGGACTTGTTGAGACGATCGACCGCACGCTGACTCCATAGGCGCAGAACGATGCGCCTATATAGAAGCGGATTCGCGAGAACACGCAGAGCTGAGCATGTCCTACACAGTGATGCGAGATCGCTCTTCAGAGTTATCTGACCCAATCAGTACGTGTTTTGAAGCCAGCATGCGCACTACAGTAGCGTACGTGATCAACAATCCTTAGTTGAAGTTCTGTCGGAATGCCCAAGAGGTTGGGTGGATATGTGGGTGGCTGTCCCGAGATGTCCATCGGGTCTGTAGACATGTTGAAGCGTAGAGGTTACACAAGGTAAGAGCAGTCTGGGTGTTGTGTGGAAGCGCGTCGAGTTCATGGAGGGTGTGCGACGCGACACCGGTAGCGGGGCATGGCTGACATCAGTATTGCCGAAGTTTTACCGAAGGCAGTGGCACGGTAATGACCCTTTCTTCTGGGCTTTGCGCTTGAACTTAAAGCCTTATCGCAAGCGACTTTGGGCATATACATTAGTGAATTGGTAAGTCGATGACGGTGGTTGTAATGAACTCTTGCGCGAGTTCGAGAAATCCGTCCCCTCGGGGATGCATCTTCTGCGTTTCGGCGCTTCGACGTACAAATGTTCCACCTCCTAGAGCAAAGGTTGCCTGCATACTCAAATTTCAAGGCCAGAACGAGCTGGGACCTGCGGAGTAGTTATAGTGCTTGAGGGGGAATACTTATCGCGTTCGTTATACACCTCATACCCGATAGCTAATCGACTTGCGGATAGTGAAAGCCGTGGATTGTGTCTGCAACGTTGCTTCCTAGATAGATGGGCATTGTCTGGTACCCCGGAATAGATCAAAGAATACCCAGGTAGATACCTTCCCAGGCTGTGTTTGCGCTCGTGTCGCTATGTTTCGATTGCGACGATTTCAAGTGGTACTTTGAGCAAGAATGGATGCCTGGTATCTTCCTGCACATATACTAAAGTTCGGGTTTAAATAAATTTCTCTACGACGTGAACCCGCTCGACTTTCAAGACACCTAAAAGAGGGCTTTTGATTGTTTGAGACTTCTTTTTAGATTTAAGATACACCAGTAACGCTGTTACTACAGAATCGTGAAGCCACCAAATTGTCGCAAAGTCTAAAAAAGTAACTCCGTATTGCAGCCTTCCCTATAGCACCCCACACGAGAAGCTCTAATAGCCATTTCCATTCCACGTCCCTACCCCACTACCCACCTGCCCTTTCACTCCTACCCCCGTGCGAAAAAAGTGCAAAAAAGAAACATACAACATCTAGCTGCTCTCGGTTTCGATCCGAGGTCCTCCGGGTTATGAGCCCGGCGCGCTTCCGCTGCGCCAAGCAGCTTTTGTGGTTGTTGATTGATGAAGTTTCCTTGCTTTACAGGTTTATATCGTGACATGAGGGACGCGTCGAAAGGCTGAGCTTGTCGACTGTGTGTGAAATCAATGAATGTGGGGGCACAAAGGATAGGCTGATTGGACTGAGTGGGTTGGTAAGGGGGGCGATGTGGAAAATTTGATAGGCGTGGTTTGGTTGGAACATCAATCTTGAAGGGAAGTTGAACAAGAAGCCAATCTCCCAAGACCAACAGGCCAAACTTCATTACTCCAGCTAAAACAACCTTGGTATCCTAACGCAAACGCCCAATATCTATATCACACAACAATCACCCATCATCCCCATCTCATACGCCTCAAACCCCCTTCGCCTCACACAAATGCCCACTCTTGCTCAACACGGTCCCCAACCCCCTATGCACCTCCACCTGAAACCCCTCAAAAGGAACCCTCTCCCCATCAATACTAATATACCCCTCCTTTTGCCCTTTCGGAATAATCCTATACGCACTAACCTTCTGGTAATCCACATGGTCCATATCAAAGAAAGAGTGGTTCTCCACGGCCAGCAACGTCTTCACAGCCGTGTGCCGCGCGATATCGCCGCGGATACGGACGAGGTCGAGACACCCGTCGGAGGGGAGAGAGGCAGGGAAGAAATTTGCGTCGGGGGACATGTAGGCGATGTTTCCGGCGTAGAAGTTGCCGAGGTGGTCGTGGGGGATTAGTTGCCAGCCTACAGGGAGGGGGTCGGTCGCTGTGCCGTATTTCAGGTCTGGAAGACCGGTGTCGGGGGCGGGGAGGACGCGGTCGTCGGTGCTGCGAGGTGGTTTTGCGCATTCGGTGCGGTAGGCTTCGCGGACGGCGGTTTTGTTGTCGTATTCGACTTTTACGGCGATGTCGGCGGGGTAGCATGTCTTTTTGAAGAGGCGGACGAGGAAGCCCCAGGTGAAGCGTGCGCTGCCCATCCAGCGCAGGTGTTCTGTCGCGAGGTCTGTTTCGGCTACTATGCCGACGGATTGGGAGAGGAAGGAGAGGGTGCGGCGGTCGCCTTGGGTTATCGACGAGAGATCGAGGGGCGTGCGCAGGCCCTTGACGACGGCGAGGGCGGCGAGACTGGGGTCGTCGGTGCCGTTGAAGTTGAGGCTCATGGCGTTGCCGGAGCCGCAGGGGAGCTGTGCGACGGCTACTTTTTGGAGCGCCCGAGCTGCGTCGGTCCTCTTGCCCAGCCCGTTCCAGACTTCGTGTGGTATGCCGTCTCCTGAGCAGCAGGCGACTACGTCGTAGGCCTCGATGTCCATGTTCTGCGCAATCTCCACGCCGTGGCCGTTGTGCTGTGTCTTCTCCACGTCGAGCTCACAGCGCGCAGCCGCCAGGATGGGTGCAATGAACTTGTGGTATGTCTTGACTGCGCCGCCCTGGCCGCCAAACGGATTGACGAGTACCTTGATTCGTTTGCGCCGTTGCGACGCTCCGTATGCGCGATCGAGCAGCTTCTCTATCCATGCCTCCGTTATGCGACTGTCGGGTTTGTCGAGGGAGTAGCTAATGATGGCAGGGCGAACGGCCTTCTTCGATGTGTTCTGCGCATACTGGACGGTGATATGTCCATCCTCTGAGTGCTCGGCCCAGAGGATGTTGTAAAAGGGTATGGAACGAGTGGATTTGTTCTCTGCGTCGCGTAAGCGGGTGTTGGTGTCTAGACGCCGAATTAGCACTTACTGCCAGCAAGAGACAGACCGCAGCAGCTGGCGCTTTTGCTATCTAGGAGTGCTTCGTCTGTGCTGTGTGAGTGTTGCGCCGCTGTGATGTTCGAGTAGTCTCCCCACCTAGTACGACCAGGGAGTCGGTCCCAAGGGTCAGGGAGGCGTTTCTGCCCACAGCGAGTGTGTCGGGAACATTCATCTGCTCCTGGGTGGGTGCCGAGTCGGGCGACGGCTGCGAAGGAGCGGCGTTGGTAGTGAGCAGCGGGTCTCTGAAGGGATCGTCGGAGCCAGCCAGCGAAGCCATGATGGATTAATGAAATGTCGCAGGAACGACGCGCAGCATGCTGTGAAGAGGGAAAGAGTCAGTTGGAGACTAGACCAGCGCAAGAGGCACGCTGACGACGGCCATGTCACGCTCACGGGTACCGTCCCTGTCGCAAGGGCGCGGATCCTGGCGGATAGTTGGTGCTAAACAAAAAGGAAACATTCCCGTGTTGCCCGTTGGACCCTGCACGCTCGCGAACCGAGGCATCCCAATCACGAACCAACCCAGAACGTGACACGAAGCGATTCTTCCTGTAGTGCTCAGAGACTGCGATATTGGATGTGAATTTGAACTCTTGTCTGTTTGATACGGCAATGCTACATTAACATTCATCCATCCCACCCACATGTCTAGCGACCCAACGCGTCGTACGCGAAGACCTGTAGACGAAAGAAGCAACCAACCTTCCTTTTGCTACCGTTTCTTAGTAGGAACGCCCATCTCCCGCTACCCCGGACGTGTGACAGTGCTTATTAGCCGACAAATCATGCCACACCGACCTTGTTCAGACCCTTCAACGACCCCAGGCTCAACGCCAAGCCTTGGGAGCGACTTCTTATGCGCACAAACCCAGTAATAGGGCCATTGTCACCTTCCTTTTCGATACTCAAGTTGGCGAGAGCGTCCTCACCTGCGTTCTGTCAGTATTGCCAATGTATAAAAGAATTCGAGGACTTGCCAAATACACTCCTGGCGTACAGGTTCGCTGACAAGAATTGGCAGTCGCCCTTCATTGACGCCTCTGGGGTCAAGCAGCTCATGTTTGTGCATGCCATAAGTTGCTTCAAGAAATCGCGCAACGTCTTGGCCTTGGAGTTAATGTTGACCTTATTCTCCCATTCGAATTCGGTCCACATTGTCCGGAACTGCGTCTCTGTGCATTGCGCGGGCTTGATGTAGTCCATAATGTCGACGTGGACATCGTTGAGAATGACAACGTTGGAGTCAACACCCTTTTCACTGTAGGATATTAGCAATTGTTGCAGAGTGTTGATGCGCAGGACTTACCCCTCGTAGATGATATTTCCAAAGATGACGCCGGTATCGGTGGATGAGACTGTAAAAGTAAGTATGCGAACCGAAAAGCGCAAACGGGGAAGGCCTACCCTTGATCGTTGCTTGGATGTTGATAAAGTCGTGAGGACCAACGTTTTGTGTTGAGGGACGCTCGACGACCTTGAGGTCACCAAGAGTCGCGAATTCGATGGTGAGATTTTGTAACGTCTCAGTTGTTTGGTTCACAAGCAGGACATCAAGGACGATATCGAATTGATGGACCTAGCAGTGTTAGTAGATACCTTCAGTAAGTCGGGCTGACGTACCTTGACATATGCTTCTGCGTATACCGAGTCGGAGAAACCAGTAAGCTGCACGACTCGACTGAGCTTAGATGTGAGATCCTCAGTCGCAGTGTCGCCTCCGGTTGCCCTTTCGAGATCTTGCTCAATCTCGTCGCTACCGTCCGCATCCTTCTTCTTTAGTTGGCGGATGTTGAAAGAGTCATCAACATTGACAGCCGACTTCGCGCGCTCGGAAGCCTCCTTGGCGGCACGCTTCTTCTCCTCTGTCTGAACCATAGTGCGGAAGGACTTTCGGGTGTCTTCCAGGAACACTGTCTCGAGCTCCTTTCTTTGCGAGAACTCGGACAGTGAGCGAACACATGACATGATACGGTCGATGGAGTCCTCGTCGATGAAAGTCTTGACAAAATGCGATTGGCCAACACGGATGATCGAGATCATGATGAGCATGGCCTCGGCGCGGAGAGCATTTGTGCGGGCTTCATTCTTTGAGATCTCCCCATAGCGCATAACGAGCTTAGTGAGAGTGCTGGACAGTACTGTGGCAAGGTAGTAGTCGCCGTCAAGGAGTAGCTGTCGTAGTGGAGGTTTCTGTGAGTTCTTGACTGCCTCAAGTTTCGCCTTGGCAGCAGCGGAGGAGGTCAGGGCGCTTTCGGTCGCATAGGTACCGTCGGCGAGTACCTTCCTCGATCCAGATGGAGCTGCCGCCTTTGCGTGTCCGTTGACTTGCTCAGTGCTCTCCTTGCCCTCTGATGCATCGTCCAGCAGTTTTTGTTCGGAAGCAAGTATGGGGATCTCGCCGAGTGATGAGCGGATGCCCTTCCATGCATCTTGGATGTCTTTCGCCTCCAGAGAGAACTCTCCAATGATCCAAAGCACACCTCGGTAAACCTTGCCAGCACGAACCTCACCAAGAGTCGATACCAGTCGCTCGATAATAGAGGCCCTCAGATCCGGGAAGCGCTCAACGACTTCCTTGACGAAGGAAATGACGTCCACCGCGGATGCGTTGCTGCTGACATCGGAGATGAAGTCCATGAGCGATCCAACGACGCTGGCGGCGACTTCGGGGAACTTGATGGCTGCGGAGTGTATCGAGGAGATGAGAAGCGACCTGTATTCGGGGTTCTTCTCGTATTGTTCGTCCACCGTCTTCATGAGCTCCTTCTTCAGCAGCAGGACGACCTCTTCGACGTTTCTGCTTGAGATCATCTCCATGGCAATGTTGAGCGACTTCTTCCGCACATCCAAGTCGGTACTAGACAGAACGCGCAGGACCTCCATGGTCAGATCATCAAGGACGCCCTCATTCTTGTGTCGCAACTGCTCAACCCGCTCCAAGACGATAAGCTTGACGTTGTTATCCGGCTCCTTGATTGCCAGCTCCACGAACTTTCCAGCAGCTGCCTTGACTGCGACCGGGTTGCTTGTGAGGGTGGTAAGGGCGTGCGCGGCTTCGTAGATGACGGTCGATACCTGCGATTCGAGGAGGTCGAAGATCAAGCGGAGATAGCGGGCCTTGTTGGATGGGTTCACGATGGCGTCTTTGCGGATGAACTCTAGCTCGGCGAGGAGGAGAAGCTCTTCGTGGTTGGGTATGGCATCGAAAACGGTGCTGAGGTATTCGAGAGCCTTCTCGTGGCTCACGGAGACGAGGGCGGCGAAGGCATTGCGCTTGCATGTTGGGTCGTTCTCGTCGTCGAGGAATGTCACCAGCAGATCGGGCGCATCTGGCATGAGCTCTGGAAGATGTGTGAAGATGGATGCGATTGCGAAGGTTGCGTTCTTTCGGACGTATGCGTGTCGATGTGTGAGGCATTGGCGCACCGGTTCTGGGAGTGTCAACAGAGTTGTGGTAAGTATGGAGAGCAATATTCTTACGTAGTAGTGGTTCTACAAGCTCAGCATCTCGTAGCTTAGTTCTGTTCCGACTGTCAGCAATGCTCGGGAAGGTGTCGTGGAGGATCCTACACGAAGCGCAATGTGTTTCCTCGTACGTATTCGTTAGGCGCCTGCAAGTCGAACCGAATCGCATTACTGTATCGATTAGCAAGCTTCATGTGGTATAGTATTTTGAACTCACCAGACGAGAATCCACTCCTGCCTTAGCTTGCCCTGGGCGTCGTGCTTGGGGCAGACCTCGAAGAAGAAGTACATGAGCTTCTTGAGCGGCTTCGACTTGCTGGGCATGACGAATCGGATAATGTGCATGAGCAGGCCAGCCTGGGGGTCGCCATTGAGCATAATCGAGAGGATCTTCTTCTGCAGAGCTGTCAGACGGTCGCATTCAGCGAGGCGGGGCAGTGCCATTGCGGGAGCGCACCATAGTCTCGATCTTCTGCTCATCGCTGCCCTTCTCCAGAGCATTCTTGAGCTCATTCTGTGATGGTACGTCGGCGGCATTGTCCTGGTGCACCTGGTGTTGCCGTCAGCTTCCCCATACCCACGACCTGCCAGGTGTTCCTACCAGACTGTACGAGTTCTCGAGAAACGCCGCCATGATGCCGGGCTATGTGGTATATGGGATGGCCCCGGGGTGTACAGTGTCCAGCTGCGATAACGTGACTCCAGGTGCGGCCGTCAGCCCTCAATGTCCCGTGGAGTCCAGAATAAGTGGGATGGGCTACGTGTATCGATCGACGGGGGCGGTGGAGGGAGTCGTGAGGTTTGGCGCAGCTGCAGCCTAGCGGGGAGGGTGAAAGGACTGGCGTGGCCTGGGCGGAGAGGAGGCTTGTTGGAGATATGGGTGCAGTGCTCGGCGGGACTCTGTTTACCTCCAGGTGTCTGCTCGAGAAATGGTCGCTCCAGCGAAGGCCGCCTCGCTAGGCTTGCAGGGGTCTGGCCGCCAAGATCTCCAACCCTCTGCCGCGACGGTACATCAACACCACGACACGCGCACCCCAAGCACTGCGAATTCCTATACGCGCATCGTTAGAGCTCGATATAGGTAGTCGCAAACATGACAACCAACGAGCCATTCTACCTGCGTTACTAGTATGCAGGCTGTGGATTCTCAAGCACGTGCAGTTACTAACATTTTCGCAGCTCTGGTCACCAAGGCCGATTCGGACACGAGTTCTTGGGTGCGCAAAGCTGTTGCGAAAAGAGAATCACGAGTCTAACTTGGTATAGAGTTCGATTTTCGAGTGCTCGGAGACGGTCGCAGCGCATCTGCCCGTTATGCCAACAACTCAAACTACCGCAATGATTCACTCATCCGGAAAGAGAGCAAGTCATTCTCTGCCCTTGACGTGATGTGCTGCTAACGCGCCGTTTAGTGTGCGTCAGCGATGCTTTGGTAGCCGAGATCAAGAAGATTGTCAAGGACAGTGAGATCCTCAAGTATGTGATGGAATGGAAGTTACGTATCATCTGCTAACTCATCCCCAGGGAAGATGACACAAAGTGGCCCCAGAAGAACAAGGACGGCCGTCAAGAGTTAGAAATCCGGTTAGGCAGCGAGCACATCTCCTTTGAGGTAGGATGGTCCGTTTATCATGGCCTCCAGTGAACTGACGACAATAGACTGCGAAAATTGGCTCGCTCCAGGACGTACAAGACTCGTCAGACCCAGAAGGCCTTCGCGTCTTCTACTACCTCGTACAGGACCTCAAGGCACTCGTCTTTTCTTTAATATCTCTGCACTTCAAGGTATGCGATCCAGTGTACTCACGTCGAACATGAAGACTCACAGCGTTATAGATCAAGCCTATCTAAGCCTCTCGCCGCCACATGGAGGCACAGTAGCGTTGCTTTTGCCGACAGCGCACAGCCACGGGGTTGTGGCACAACCGCGGCTCGATGTGGAATGACGTAGGGACGGCGTACGGAGTCAACTGGAGGAACGACATCTGCTTGTGACTAGTGTCACCTGATCTCCGTGATCCCTTCTAGGACGATGGTGTATGAGAGGAGGATGCTCAGGAAAGGGCTATTCGACCAAAATTCGTTAGATCGCGCGGGTCGGCTCGGAAAGTCAACATGGCCCACTTGGCAAGGAATGATAATACAATTTACAGATACAATCGACGGCCTAGATATCAAGTGTTCCAATGTGTCTAGGTTTGGCCCCATGTCATCCCACGTGAGCCTAGTGCGGCTTCCCCGCGTAAGTGCAGCTCAGTGACCCACTAACTTTGAACCGCCTAGACACCTCCGCCGAGTCCAAGTCATCCATCCAGCATGCATTCTTCCCCATCGCCACGCTTCTGGCTCCCGCAAGGCTCTATTGTATAATCGCACATTCATCCCCACCCGTCCCATGTATAATCGCCTCGCACCTTCGCTGTAGTCTCGTCGCACCTGCTATCGGACCATGCCGACGCCGGATGATGAAGCCATGGTCTCGCCGGTGGAGCACGAGAGCATCGCTGGCCGCCCGACTTGTCCACCCGAGGAATCGCGCGTTATCGCAACCCACGAATTGAATGAGACACGGGGCGCCCACGACGACAGCAATGCCAGCGCCGTGCCCGATGCTCCCATGCAGCAGCCCACTCCGTCTCCACAAAACTCGCGCGAGCATACCCAGGCGCCCGACGATATCCAGACCAAGCTGCCCAGCACCGACAGAGACTCGCCCACCAGAGACATTCCCACGCCTATGACGGCGACAGACGACGGCACTGACGAGCAACGCACCTCTCACGTCTCGCCGCTTTCTTCCGCTGCGCCAACTTCGCTGCTCGCCAGCCATCTATCGTCCCCATTCCCTGCGCATAGGGTACGTCAGACCAGCATGCATGCAGAACAATGCGCAAAGTATACGTTGCTAATGCCGACGCAGTTCCTACCCAATACATCCTCGTCCCTCCTTCGGCCCGGCAGTCGCTTCGTGGGCACCCAAACCTCCGACCGCCAACAGTATGACGTCGAAGTCGATATAAAACATGTCGACATGCGCGAGTCCTTCATGTGTGGATACTTGCGCATCAAAGGTGCGCACACCTCTCCGCAGTCCAGTAGGGCTTGTAGACTAACAAGTCCACAGGTTTAACGGAAGACCACCCAAGTCTGACGACGTACTTCGAAGGCGAGATCATCGGAACCAAATACACCTTCATTACACAGCATCCGGAATGGGGCTCCAACGAGAAGGTCGACCGACAACACTGGGGGCGGTTCGACGCATACAAGCCGATTGCTAAGTACTCTGCGCGCCAGGAGCAGGTGTCGAAGGAGCTGAACCAGAAGGAACACCTCTTCATGCGGTGGAAGGAGTACTTCCTCGTGCCAGATCACCGAGTGAGGACCATAAGCGGTGCGAGTTTTGAAGGCTTCTACTACATCTGCTTCAATCAGCTCTCGGGTGGCATCGAGGGCATCTACTTCCATGCTAAGAGCGAGAAGTGAGTTCAACTTCCTAGCCAAAATGGCCTTACTCTAACACCACCGCAGGTTCCAGAAGCTCAATTTGAAACACATCCAAGATTTTGGGTGTCAAGGCGCGATTGAATTCCGATAATGTTGATGACTGAACGACTGGGCATTTGGATAGGGATTAGCATTTGGGCGCACACCTGGGATTGTCTTCTTGTATCGATTTTTCTTCCCACGGACCGTATGCAGGGTGCCAAGGTCGTCGGGCTTTTGTAGTAACGTCTCTGAGACATGCAGGTCGAATTACGTCACGCTACGCTTTGTCGTACAAGCAGTAGATCGCTGCGCGAACGGCTGTTTGCTGTGTTGCTGCAGATGTGGTGGACCAGAGACCCTGGCGCTAGCGAAAAACTCGCTTGATTCGTGATACGCAGCTAATCGACTATTACCTCAGCACCTGTGCATCTACCTTTGACCCTACTTCCTTACATATCTGTTAATTGCGTATACCAAAGTCACCATGCCAGGCGAAACAGCAAAGCGCACAAAGCGCGAGGAGTACAAGAAGTCGCTGCAGACGGAGGAGCAGCAGGGCGCCATGCCCAAGAAGAGGTTCTACAGGCAGCGCGCCCATGCGAATCCATTCTCAGATCATTCGCTCACCTAGTAAGAAGGCTTAGTCTTTGGTGAGAAATGGATCTAACATGATGCAGCCCAAAGAGCCCCGCAGATATGGACTGGGCGAGTCTATACCCCATGTACGCCAAACATCCCAAGAAAGAGACGGAAGAAGGGCAGCATGAGTCACATGATCTCAGCATAGAAGAGCAACGGGAAGCAAATGCGATATCAAAGAATGTCGAAATAGCAGACATAGGATGCGGCTTTGGAGGCCTACTCTTCGCCCTCGCACCCAAGTTCCCTGACACATTGATACTCGGTCAGTACCCCATCTATTGTCGCCACCCCATCCACGAAGCCTGCACGCAATGCAAAACAGCATCCCCAAACTAACACGAATCCACAGGCATGGAAATCCGCATGTCAGTAACAGAATACGTACAAGAAAAAGTCCGCGCCCTCCGCGTCCAAAACGCCCCAACTCAGCTCTATCAAAACACATCCTGTATCCGCGCAAACACCATGAAATTCCTGCCCAACTTCTTCCAAAAACACCAACTCGAGAAAATCTTCCTTTGTTTCCCAGATCCGCATTTTAAGCAGCGGAAACATAAGGCGCGTATTGTGTCTTACACACTCAACTCAGAGTACGCTTACGTATTGAGGCCTGGGGGTGTGGTGTATACGATTACAGATGTGCAGGATTTGCACGAGTGGATGAAGGGCCATTTTGAGCGTCATCCGTGTTTTGAGCGGGTGGAGAGGGTGTTTGAGGAGGGGAGCACGGTGGATGGGGTTGAGGGCGTGGGCATGGATGAGTGTGTGAGGTTGATGAGGAGTGAGACTGAGGAGGGGAAGAAGGTAGAGCGGAATAAGGGATTGAAGTTTGTGGCGTGCTTTAGGAGGAGGGAGGATCCGGAGTGGCCGTAGGGAGCGGGTGGGAGATTGCTGCAGCTGAGAAGGGTCGGCCAGCTCTGTCAATTGTAGCATGATGTGGAACTAAGTGGTGGTATTCGCTGTTTAACTCTGCGCAACGTGTTCTCGCGCTAACTAAACGTGAGCATCAGATATATAGGTCTTCTCGTCGTAGAGACTCGTGCATAGCTAGCATAGCTTATGGGGTATTTGAGTGAAGATCGAGGTTGCTCACTTAGCCTTCCGCGAGACTAGGTTTTTCCATCTCAGGCTTGCTTCTTTTTCAGTAATATCATAACAGAAGTGCCAATAACATGTATCCAATTCTGCACCTTCAACATTAAAGCAAGACATTTGCTGTATACTGATAAAGTCACAGGCAGATCAGGACTGCATCTACTTACGTGTCGGGTGTTAGGTCTCTCAAACCGCGTTATGTCACTCACGAATTACTATGGTGGGCGATTTCTAAGGTTGCTTGTGCATTACAGCGCTCGATGACAGTGCTACCTGGATATACTTGTGATGATGCCGAGCTCTGAGACCCCTTGCAAGCAGCGAAGTCGTATAGAACGACTAATCGCCATGGCTAAAGTTGTCCCTACCTATTTCTCACTTGTTACAAGACTGCCTGTTGGTTGAGTAGAACGCTGTAGTACCATGGTTTTCCAAGCCACCGGTGATGAAATCGCAAAAATTGATCGCACGGCGGTTGTTAGCACAAAAGAAGTCTAGTAGTTCGACCCACCGCAACCAACACGGCTCGCCCGGTGATATGTAAAATAGTGATTGTGACTGGCGCGCTTTCGCGCGTTCTATGGTAAAATAGCCTTAATTATCTCACGCTGAAGATGTATTGGTCGCGTACGCAACTTTGGATATGCGGTACCACGGAATCATCAGGGCCACATTGTTAGATAAAATGCCCGTGTCTTCATTTTTTCGCTTTTCTTAAACACATACTTTCTCATAAAGTGTCTTCACGGCTGCATTTCCATACCCAACCATACCAAGACCAAAACCAGCAAGACATTTCCACAACACCATGAAGTTCACCACCATCTTGGCCGCAGTCGCCGGCCTCTTCGTCGCTTCCGCTGCCGCACACGAGCAATGGGTCTACAATGACCACCGCAGGCCTCGTGCACAGCCTGCAGTCCCAAAGATGAGTAAGTATTCCGTGCCGATACCATAAGCTATTACCGCGGCTCCGCAATATGTTATGCTAACCCTCCACAGCGGACGACTACGTCCCCACAGCAGAGGACAAGTCTCTCTGCGCCCGCTGGGACGGCCCCCGCTGCCTCGACGACGAAGAGGGCCCCAACATCTTCGACGAGGAAGTGCGTAAACGCCAGGAACTTCAAAGTCCTGAGGAGAAGAAAGAGGAGGCCCTCGCGGAGCTGAAGAAGATACAGAAGGTCTGGGAGGGATATCATGCGGAGATGCGGAATCTTAAGATGATGGAGAAGATCTATCAGGGATTCAATGAGCAGTTGGATCGGCTTGAGAAGATGGCGAAGCTGAAATTTGGCAAGAATGCAGAGGTGGATGAGGTTGAGGATGGGGGTGAGGGTGCGGAAGAGGTTTTGTAGATTGTGACGGCTTGAGATACGCGCTGGAGATATGTTTGGCGATTGGCAATGGAGCCAAAACTGCGCCCGCGTTCAGATCGCGTTTCCGGATGGAGATTCAAACATTATGTAGAAGCAAGTCGAGCTTGACCGTCGCACAATGAAATGAACTTGATCATAATACTTTGGCTTCAGAATACAAGTGTAGTGGAGAAGTCGTGATGTCGACCTGCCCTGCAGCGCGATGCACAAGGCACGTCATCCCGAGGTTGCAGCACTGGCCACCGAACGAGGCCGATCGCGCTAAGTTTATCCAGCCCTCACTCACCCTATCACCACTATACTTCCCAACGACCATACAGCCCGACTACTACCCCACGGACCCCCGAAGTCTAGTCAATTACAGGAACTAGTACCTTCTCCGCCGAGATGAGCAACTTTGGAGGCGCCGGGCTTGGGCAAAAGGTCCAGAAGCCGAATCCGTGAGTCCTTCCCTCCATGCGCATGTCTCGTCTCGGCCCTTGGGTACTCAGACAACATGGCTGTCTCTTCCTATCTTTCGATTCCCTGTGCTAACAATTGCTCCACTTCAGGCCAGAGCGCGGCTCATTCCCTCTCGACCACGACGGTACGCTCCCCAAACCTCAACATCCACTTTTACGTCCTGCTGTACCAACCTAACCACATCGGTCCGATCTGCTACTGCCATCCATACGATCCATACGAATAGGCGCTTACACTATTGTCCAGGGGAATGCAAGGACATCATGCTCTCGTACCTCCGATGCATCAAGTCGCATCGTGGGACTAACGACCCCGAATGCCGCGGCCTCTCCAAGTCATACCTGTCATGTCGCATGGACCGGTACGTACCATCATCTACTCTCGAGGAAGGCATCGCCGGACCGCGATACAAACATGTCGCGGCGCTTCTCTTCCCATCAGCAGCCCACATCATGCCGTCATCTACTTCTAGTAGCATCTGCGGAGTCGCGCATCCTTGTTCTCGCTCTCATCATCCCCCTTACATAATGAGCATATGGCTGACTATTATCACCGCATTAGAAATCTGATGGCCCCGGATTCGTTCAAGAACTTGGGCTTCGGCGAAGATAGTGACGGCCCTGCCACCACCGCTGCAAATGCAACTCAGCCATCGCAACCCAACGGCCAAAACAAACCTCGCGGAGCTTAGGACAACGAGTCACTGTTTGAGCCAAGGACAAAGGTCACGCGGTTAACCGTTCGGTAGCATCCGAAGAACATGGCTCACATAGACCCCTCGGAATACGTCTCCACTCTTCTTTCCGAAAACCTTCGAAGTGCCAAATGACGCACATGCGCATGTGTGAGCACGCCCTCTGCGCCCCCTGCAGCGAGACTGCAGATTCGACAGGTGACATTGAGAGGATGCCCTGGACCAGAACGGCAAAGCATATAGTGAGACAAAGGCATGGTCGGATCGGCGGCACTGGCACCCATCTCCGCGAAAGGCACAAATACAAGCA
Source organism: Alternaria novae-zelandiae (assembly GCF_023758075.1). Lineage (NCBI taxonomy): Eukaryota > Fungi > Ascomycota > Dothideomycetes > Pleosporales > Pleosporaceae > Alternaria > Alternaria novae-zelandiae. Next base: position 196,029 of record NW_026056991.1, read on the forward strand.
ACTTGGATACAACAAGGAATGCCCATGACAGCTTGGCAGATGCTGTAAACACCGAGGATACTGGTGATACCCGGGCGCGCCACAACAGATCCGATGAAAGACAAGGCAGTGCAGATAACACAGCAGACTTATCTGAATCACATCGTTCTTTGTAGAACCTCGATAAGATAGCGGCGCAAATACACCTTGTTCACCGCTACACATCCCCATCGATCACCATCCCTCGTCATCCTGCAGTGGCAACCGTCAGACCCGATCTTCAACCGAGACCTGCAAGTCATCCCCCCGCAAAACCTAGATCTAGGAAACGGCGCTGCGCTGCAGATCGGGGGGTGTAACCGTCGTACAGCCGGCTAGCTGACACTGCCGATGGGGGCACGATGACTTACTCAACACCCATCTTCCCGCTGAAGTGTCCGGCTATTTGAACATGTGCGATGCGCATCTTTGGTAGCGCCATGAATGCTTTGTTTTCGCGCTACTGCTGTTTCTGCCGCTGAAACAGTGTGGTTGCGTCTACGGGGGGTTCGTGTTGTGACGTCGGTGGCAGATGGGCTTCTTACTTTCCTGTGGGAGGGCGTGAGAGACGGGCGAGTGCGGGTTTGGCGTTGCGCAAGGCACCGTGTATCTGTCGCGACGAGAAAACACGGGCTTAATCAAGATGAAAAAGCGTCGGTCTTCTTCGCTGAACCTGATCCGCATGCATGCGCAGTGTTATGCCAGCTATACTGACTATGCGAACTAGCAACTTCAACGGCATAACTGTGCATACTATCATACTATAACGTCCCTCACTATGAACTACCAGAATACAGCTATCCACACTAGCGTGCGTACGTACGCATGTTGCACAACAGATGTCAGTACCGATCCCAACACCCAAAGCCCACCTGCCGACTCCCTTGCAATGTCACAACCAAAACACCTCAACGCCGATCGTGCCCCTCCATCTCCTCTCCTTGTTCCGTCAAACGACGGAGGAAGGGCTATACCCCTTATAGCCGCAATGCGATTGTGTAGCAATATCACAACAAGGTTCCCTCGCCGGTTGATCCCATTCCATTCCATTCCTCGTCCCTGCTTCACCCCCAACCCAACCCCCAGTAGCAACGGCTTTTGTCTCTTCTTGCAGAACCCTTCGCCGCTCGCGTATACAGTACGGTTACCTGCACATTGCTTACAATCCATTCGCCATGGACACGGACCCCCTCAATTGGATAGCACTGCATCGTGAACGAAGGACGTAGTAAGGATGTAGGCAGCTGATTGGCTGCGGGACCCGAGGCCGTTTTGCAGACCGATCGTAGCGTGCGTGTAAGCATATTGGCATGGGGGGTGATCTGCCGGCAGGAATGGCGGGGACGCAGGACGGGGTATATGGGAGAGATGATATAGGTGTTTCGTGTCGGAACGGACTGCATGGCATGGGTTTGTGATGAATATGATTGTGAAGGATGGTTTGGTTGGTGGGAATGTTGGCCGGGATGTCTAACTATATTTCTCTTCGCTATTTCTAGGAGTATAGGGTGGGATGCGTGGGTATGAGCGGCTGTGGGGATGGGATGCATGGTGGTCCTTTGGTTTCTACCGAACTACCTCGTCCGCATCAAACGTATGGGAATGCGCAATCAAACCTCCCCCGTCCCCATCCAAGTTATCCCGACCCAACCCAACCTCCCATCCAACCAAGCCAGGCCATTGTTTCTTCTTCTCGTCACCTGCATGTACTACTCATACACCCATATCTCATTCCCCATCCTCCACCGTTCACGAAATCACCCCACCACCCGAAACAACCAAACACCCGGTCTCACCCTCCGGAACGTCTCTTCGGACAAGGACTTGAAATTGCTTTTTCGTCTTTATCCCTTCAGTAGCCGTTGAGATGGCGTGAGATGCGGGCGGGCTAGCTTTGCTTTTTTCCCTCACTTTCCCATAAGCCCTAGATACGGTATTGTTGTACGAGATCCAGCGCTACTATGTATGGCGCCGACGCCACGGCTTTACCTGACCAAGTAGTCCGTGTATCACAGTCTTTGCGCAATCTTGGAGATTGGGTGAAGGCGGCGGCAATGGCGATGGCGATGGCGATTTGCTCGTATCTGAGAGTTGTGAACGCCATGAGGCTGAGACACGGGAGAGGCGTGGCAGAGACGCAGGAATCCGGAATGTTGCTTTTGTGGACCTTTTCGTCCTCCACACTGGCTGCCTGACTGGAGGACTGTGGCGGTTGCCTCCACCGCCGAATGGACAGGGAGGGGCGCGGCTCAATCAACTTCACCTCACTCGACAAGGCATGAAAGACGGGGTTATAGATGTAGATGAAATTGTATCTGGGACCAATCGGCCCATACCAGAGCCCATGAACTAAGTGGCAGAACGCGCAGTAGCAAAAATTCCCATAGGCCCATCGTAACCATAGCAAGCGTTATCCGAACGTCTTCTGCATCTATCATTCTCTTCCCACCAACATAAGTGCTGACACCATAGAACGCCAACAATCCGAAACGCGCCGACCATGCTTACATGTGCCTCCCATAAACAAAACCGTCATTAAAGAAGACAAGAGTGGTGATGTGCAAAACTGCAGGTAAACAACCGTGACACGCCACATACATGCGAGAAAGATGTAAATAGATGAAGGAAAGCGAGTCGCAGAGCTGCCAGAAGGAGAGACCGCCGTGTACGGAGAGTGTCGAATACCGAAGCGGCGAAGACCTTCGTGCTCCGGTTGGTAGGCTAAGCTCGGGTGATGATGAGCGGGAAACCAGGGTGATGATGTGCCACGGAGGGGTAGAACATATTATGCAACGAAATGGGAAGTGCTTTGATGCAAGCGAGAGCTTCATCCGTCCTTGGCCAGCAGAGACGGTACGCGCGCGGGCGACGACATGCCGAGGAACGGTCGACCGATGTGAGGTGTGTTTAGCCTCATTGTAGCAGCTCTAGCGTATGCATCAAGCAGGATGCAGGAACGGGTGCGGGGTATCGCGGGGTATCATAGTGAAGGAATCGACAACGAGATGAAAAGGCCGGAAGAACAGAGACAGCTAGTAGGCTTTGGATCAGTTCATGTCCATGCCGTACTCATCCTCCTCTTTGAGACTAGACCAGTACTGCTGCTGGTTCGATCCAGAACCGCTACCGGTACTCTGCATGCCTGGGCTAAGACTCTGTGGAGATGCGCCACTGATAGGTTCACCGGCCAAGTTGGTGTGCTTGGGCACTCGGAGTCCGGAGCCAGGGCCTCGCGAGTATCGGAAGGTACCCGAGCCGTTCTTCTCAAGAGCCTCGAGGATCTCGGTCTTCATGCGCTTCTCGTCTTCAGTCTGTTCGGTGACCCACTCTTCGCCAGTGGCTTGTTGAAGTCGTGCAGCTAGCTCGTCACACTCTTGAAGCTTCTTGGACAGCATCCACATAAGATCGCGAGTCCAGCTGACAGCACCGTTGAGAATGTCACCCTTGTTCGGGCCCTTGTCCTTCTCCTCGATGGGCAGTCCCTGTGTAATGTTACCGGCGGCCCGCCTTCCATTGCCGCCAGCGAGAAGTGATGTTGCTTGTGGAGGCGACATGCCGGTGGCGCCCATGGTAGGTGACAAGGGGCCATTGTTGTTGATGTGCTTGCGAATCTTCTCGTCCTCGAGGCGATGCTGAGGCACAAGACGAGACAAGTCGTGAATGCGCTCGTTAATGTTGTCCCGTCGGCGACGCTCGACCAAGTTATGAGACTCCCGACGCCGGCGCTTCTTCGCGTCTGCGTTCTGGCCAATATCGACCTTGGCGGGGAGTGAGTTGTGCTTGCCGGAATGCAGGACATCGGTGATCTGCTGGTGGTGCATGGTACCCTGGTGGGGCGACGCGGTGGGCGAGTCGATCCATGAGTGCGCACTTCCGGGAGTGCCGTCCCACTGGCCAGACACGCTCTTTTGATGGCGGTGCATGTTGGTCATGATTGGCTGAGTAAAGTTGCCAGAGTCTGGCGTGCCGAGGTGGAGACCAGCCATGGCAGGGGTCTTTGGTGACATGGGAGCACGGCTGTCAGAACCAGTCCGGCTCATGGTGATACGCTGGCGCATGGATCCACTGGGCATGCTGCCAGGGAAGTTCATCCTCTGTGGTACTGATTGGTACTGGTTGAAGTCGAAGTTGCCAGGGTGGTTGAAAGGGCTGTGGATGGGCAGGTCGTCTGGGGTGTTTGAGTAGACCTGGTTCATGTTTGGGTTGTTGGTGTGACTGTGGTAGTAGTCTTGCTGGCCGGCCTGCTCTTGGGCAAAGTTGTTGAAGGCTGGTTGTTGTTCGAAAGTGCCAAGTGACTCGGCAAGTTCGTCGTCGGCGATACCTGCTCCGCCCTGCATGTAGCTGTTGCCGGCGAAGTGGTTGCCCATCATGCTCCCGCTCATGTTGAGCTCAGAGGGGTTGATGCCATTGGCATTCTCGTGCCCAGCGAACTGAGCGTTAGCGTATTGGTGGTTCATGTCAAGGCCGTTGTGACCGAGGAAGCGTTGGTTAAAAGACATCTCGTCGACTTCTTCTTTGATGTATGGTTGAGGTGATCCTGTGCCAGTCATGTTGAAGATATCAGCGTCTAGCACGTCGTCAGAGGGAGAGTCGAAGCCAAGGTCCAGCCTCGCAATCGGCTTTTGAGGAGAGTAGGAAGAGGGAGGAGTGAAGAGAGCGTCCGCTTGAGGGACAGTCAGTATGGTCTCGTAGTACATGATAGAAATTGACGTTGGAAATGACGGAAGAGGAAGTGCGGGGAAGGGGAGGAGAGAGGAGAGTCTGATATAGGAAATGAATGCACTCTAGCGCCGTTCTCATGACGGTGCAGAGTGGGGGACGTCACAAAGGCGTACTTACTAGGCTTTGGCATTACTGTGGGTTGCAGTATTCCAGGAATGTGGATGTGTATGATCTGAAACGATCTGTCGTCGATCTAAGCAAGTGACTAAGGATCGCGCTCGCAGCTTGCAGGATGATTGCAGCACGAGGCGGTCTGTGTCGCTATAAGGACCCTGGCAGATGCTTGCTATCTGGTGTGCACAAGGACAGTGCGAGCAAGCTGAGAGGCCTAGCTAGTGACGCCTGATAGGGACGAGCAAGCCTCTGATCTGGGGCAGAGGAGGCTAGTGTTTGTCTGCGCAGAAGACGTTAGTGCCATGTTCTGTATGCAAGAGTTGTCGTTCTGGGAAGTATCGCTCACCGGTTCGGGTCTGCTGGCGTGGAGGTGGTTGTGGGGGAGTGAGGGAACTCGGAGCGGTGTTCCGGGATCGAACTGAGAGCATATGTCAGCGCACAGTCCAGCAGTCTGAAGTGTTGGGCGGTTGAAGGGTTGGTTGCATGAGTGTGGCGCACAGCGAGGTAACCCGCGAGGCGAGCGACGGCGGACGACAGCCGTGCAGCAGCCCGGCGCTGTGGGGATGGTGGTACAGGGGACAAAAGCAGCGAAACCGTCGCACACGGGCGCGGTATGGCTGGCGTGGTCTTGACGACGCAGGCCGAAGCGAGGTGCGGTGGAGTGGGAGAGGCGGTGGTAAAGGAAAGAGCAGCCGGACGTTGACTCACCTCGGAACTGAAGGAAGGCGCAATGGGATGCACCTGCAACACTCGGTCTCTCGGTCGCGGAGAGAAGGAGTGAGGTCGCTCGGACGGATAGCTGCGGCGGTTCACGGGCAGCAAACTTGGTCGTCGAGGGTGGTGGTGGAGGTCGTGGTCTGGATGCAGCGGCGTGGGGTGGGACAAAGAGGTTTGCCTTGGTGGTCGAGGGCGGCAGCAATGGAGAGGTGAGGTGCTGGTCGAGTGGCAACTATGTCGTCTTGCAGTAAGAGGCCTGGTGCGACGGGCGTGGTGGTGGGTAAAATAGCGGAGGTGGGATATGGAGAAGGAAGTCGGGGGATATGGCGGGGAGGGATCAAGGGTGGGATGTGCCTGGTCGTGGTGGAGCAGAGCGTGGTAGGCGGGCTGCCGTGCGTTTGTTTGGCAACAGTCTGCGGCACAGGCTGAGGATATTGCGCTGGCTGCAGCGGCTCTCTCTCTCTTGAGCGACGACGGGGCAGCTGAAGCGAGGCGTCGGTGTGGGAGGGCCCTAAGCCGGAAGGCGGTCAGAGAGGTGGTGGTGCTAGTGCGCGCGCCAAGCGGCTATGGGCAATGGCGAATCAGCCTGTTTGACGCGGATCGCAGCCAGCGAGGGCTCTGGCTTGGGAACGGCAGAGAGTAGCACGGCGCGCCGAGACGATGCCGCTGCGGTGGTGCGTAAGATGGGGATGACGTGCGGCGGCGTACAGAGATAGGCGTACGGAATAGGCGTACGGAGATGAGGGCGTCGTGGAGAGGTGGAGGGAAGCTCGGCCCGCGGTGGTCCGCAGATATAGTGATGAGTACTCCACAGGTAGACATACACTGAGTATGTCGTGAGAGGGAAATTATTGGACAGGTAGAGACGCGGCACGGCCGCATAATATACACCTCGCTGCTCTGGCGGCTCTTCGCCATCTCTCACCCGCCTTACGCTGAGTGTGGCTCTGCCTGTTGCCCACCCCGGTCCTGCGCCCACCCCGGCAGCAAGGTGTGGCCTCTTTTGGTCACGAACGAGGTAATCTTGTCTCAGCTACCCGGTTTCTACGCAGCGCTGGGTGAGGGCGCGCAATGTGACTCACTAAAGGGCTTCGGGCTCCTGTCAAGCGTCATCCATTGTCGACAGTCCAGGGCAGCCATGGCCGACCTGGCCGAGAGTGTGTGTGGTTCTCCAGGCCATGGTCCTTGATGCTTGCTAGGCTCATGGCAGCGGGAGACGATCTCGCGCTAGTCGCTAGAGCACCGAGGCGACGCTAGACTCTCCATGCCCTTCACTTTCACCCTCCACCACGACGACTAGGCGGATCGCATACGACACGCCGGAGAGTTCCTTCCTGCTCTGCGCCCCCCGCCGCCCAATCACACGCGCCGCAGCCGCCCCCCGGTCCTTCGCTCCTTCCGCTACACCTTCGCACCCTCTGCGGCCTCGTCACAAGCCTCGCCCATCCGTCGTCCCATCTGAGACGCCTGTCTGACATCTGCCATTGGCCGTCTGCCTCCTACACCGCAGGTCGATCATCTGCACGAAATCCTCCGGTCCGTCTTCGCAGTAGCAGCAGTGGCACCGAATCGAACAAACCGCTGCTGTGCCCTCCCACGACGCGCCCAAGCCACTCACCGCAGCGGGGCCCAGGCAGCTACACATACACCAGCCAGGGTCGACGGCCGCTATCTGCTAGCCGTACCAAGACTCGCACCTCCACGGCTCTTTGTGTCGCCTGCTGCGGCTTCGACCAAAGCTTCTCCCGACTAACGCCCAGACGATACTCTCCCTCACACCTGGGCATACTCAGATCTGCTAGCACCTCGTGTTCACTTCCCCCAACATGGCCTCCGCTTCCTTCCGCGACTCGATGAACTCGCTCGGCTGGAGCAGGAGAGAGGCAGACGCGCCCATCAACACCGCGCCGCCCTCTTTCCTGGGCCGCATCCAGAACCTGAATCCCTTCGGCGAGGGAGGCTATGTTCGACTCCCCATAACAGAGGGCAACCCTGGCGCCCCTCTCCCAGCGCCCACCCGCAGAGAGGAGGAAGAGGGGTGGTTTGCGCGTAAGTCTACGTCTTCCATTGCATCCTGTGGCAAAACACGTCCACCTTCCTTACGCGTCTCTCTCGCTCCCCATCTCCACTTTATCTGAGATATACCCTACTGCTACAACCCCTCCCACTATAGCTGTGGCGCGTGATGTCATCAGACGACAACGGTCGGGGCTAGTTTCACCTGCACCGCCATAGTTCTTTGTCTTCCTTCCATGTTTTGTCAGATGGCATTCTCCAAATGCGCATCCCTCTAGTTGGGGAGATATCCATGATTCCACAGGCATCAACGTGTCATCTGCCTGCGAACCGTACCCGGCCGCGCGACAACCGACAATGTGACAGAAGGGAGTTCCTGCGTTACCACTTCGGATGCAGGACCCTCGCATTGCACACACCTTTGACTCATGTTTACGTCCGCTAACCCATACCTGCAGTGAGTCGGTGGGACCGATTGCTCGTCTTTGGTGGGCTGCTCATTGCTGCCTTGGCAATGTTTGCTACTTGTATTGGCCTGATGTTTACGCCTGTCTTTCTGCTCAGGCCGCGCAAGTTTGCCATTTTGTAAGTCCTCAGCTCTCCTGTTGCCTCGTATCCAGCCAAAGGCGCCCTGCATGCAGCCTTCTCGCCAGTGGTGAGATCATACAAGGCGGATAGGCAGTGACACATACTGCATACGTCCTTCGGCACGGCTATGCGAACTCATGCAATCTGCAATGTCAAGGATCGCATCTTCCGCTCACCGACTGCGGACGTTAGCCTGCACGAATCCAGTCGCTTGACTCTCTAGCCACCAGAGATCGGCGCTGGACCCTCTGTAGCGATCATGCGGGTCCAAGGTTCGGCGCGCTGCAGGGTGCAGACAACCTTCATCTAGTCCAGACTCTGCCACGCCAAGTCGTATGCACATCACCTGAAGAACGTTAGCGCTAACATCCATGGCCTGATTGCAGATGGTCCATGGGAAGCGTTCTCTTTTTGGCAGCTTGGGGTGTCCTCATGGGCCCTATGCAATACGGTAAGCAGCCTCATTATCCGAGCCCACCACTACCGTCGCTGACAAAATATCAGTTCAGCACCTCATCTCTGGTCCGAGGCTTCCGTTCACTGCTGCTTACTTCGGCAGCATCGCTCTCACACTCTTCTTCTCTCTAGGTGTGAGTTCAAGTTCCTACCCCAGTACATTTATCCCTGCTACATGTCGACCCTTGTTCATGGCTGCCCCAGAGCGAGCCCCCACGCCTCCCTTATCGATTATCGTCTCCATAGTTTGTGTTTACTGACAGTGTCCGCGTGACTAGCTCCACAGCACCATCTTGACCTTCGTTGCGGCTATCGCCCAACTAGTATGTCTATTATGGTACATCGTCTCGTATTTCCCAATGGGCTCCACGGGCCTGCGTTTTGCAGGACGCTTTGGCGCGAACCGTGTGACAGCTTGGATGAACGACTGAGGTCGTTGATGTGGGCATTACGAATGCTGTCTTGGCCACCGTGGCTATGTTGCTCTGTACATACAAGTAGGTCGACGCAACGCGCGTCAAGAATATCATCATCATGTCTGCCAGAGCAGTATATTGCCTCGACGCGAAAAAGACTCATCTACCAGGATGCATCCGATATGCTTCTTCCAAGCCCATCACGTTGCGTAGTCACGCACGCGTTGCTCTCTCCACGCCGCCCACTCGCGCTCTGTGATTGATCGGTCGGCTCGCAAAGATGTGCCACACCAAACGTCGCGAGCTTCAGAACTGGGCATAGACTGCGCAGCTAGTGCGGCGTTCAAGCAGCGTTTCATCGTTTCATACACTAGCTACAGGCCTATCGCCACATGTGCATTTCCAAGCCGACTTTCCGACGTGTTTCTTGACTCCACCAAACCTGTTCAATATACTTGATACTTGCAGTTCCGCCTCCCGAGCCAGAAGTGTGAGGGAGTGACTGACTTGACTGGAGGTCGTGGTGTCTCAGATGGGCCGCCTACCAGAATGCGTTAAATCAGCCCCTCGGATGTAAAATGTTGATCATGCACTGTATCCAACCTCGTGGCGAAGTTCACTACAACGCCAGCCCAGCCTTAGCCTACGCAGCAACTGGATTGTTAATCCGACTGGCCGTATCCTTGACTACGCAGTTCGTACGAGTCGTAAGTTCGCACCGATCAGCAACAAGGACGGATCGGCGCTGCGAACGGAAGGGAAGTTACTGCGTGGGTGTACGTCAAAAGGCAGGCGCAGAGTGTCGATCGAAGATCAACCCCAAAGAACAGGGTCCATCCCGAGGATGCGCCGTCCGTTTGCAAGCTCGCCAAGCGTGCAGACAGAAAGGCGCACGCTGCGAACGGCTCTGACACCATCTTGCGCGTTACTAACTAGTCGGGTTGTTGTTGCATCGCGCCATCACAGTTAGAAAGCAGCATAGTCATAGTGGCTGCGCCCGGTTTAGGTTTAGATGGAAAGCAGGTTGGTTGCGTATTTGACACGCCTACGCCTCTCCTAGGAACATGACTTATTCCAACTCCTTGCACTTGCGCGGTTTACGTTCGTTCGCGCGATACGCGATATGTTCGCATGCTGCAAATCATGCAATCATGCTGCAATCACCCGACTGAACAGCCCCTAGTCCTGGTTTACTCCGTAAACCTACCAAACCTTGGAACGTAAATGCAAGGAGAGATGATGCGAAAGCGAGGCAAGTTTAACGAAGCGATAGTGAGCCAGGGTTCATCCTAGCGAGACAAGTTCTAGATGGGATGACTGACTGTCTTTGATGGAGAGGAAAGAAAAAAAGGCCTCGTGATCTACATACCTGCACGACAGAAATACACCCGAGTTTTGGGCGCGGGCTGTTCTATCGCGATCAAGGGAAGAACTGTAGTGGTGTAGTGGCATGGCTCTTCTCTAGACAGGGAGTGGGAGGGCGACCATCGTAACAGGGATAAGGATACCCCGCATCGCCTGCATTGCGCATGCAAGCATGGGCGCTTACGCACCTCCGTCTGCACGCCAACCGCCACAACAACGTGCAACAGGGTCGGGTCGTTTGCTTGCTCAAAGCAAGGTATGCAGGTCGCAGCGCTGGTGGCCGCTGGGTGCATTACTTGCAAAATAGGAATGCGACTAAGGCGTGGGCCTAGATAGATGGTGTACCAAGGTTATTGCGCGAGGCGGGTCAAGCGAGGGCGAGGCGGTCAAGATTGTTCGACTAACCACTGCTAACAGAGGCATGGGCATGAACAGATGGGGGCCAGCACTACTGTCTTTATTGGGCGCGAATCGCGGTTCCGATTCTGCACCTGGACGTACTATGCACGACTAGCCTGTCGTGTCGTTGACAAAGGAAGAAGCAAAAGTTTGGTTCGCGATGAATGAGCGGTCAGAGATGTGTGTGTGAGATGTGAGAGCCCGTGAGAGGGTAATGACGACATGATTTCCGCTCTCTCTCCGAAAGTTTACCAGTAGCAAGCTATTATGGTGATATCAAGGGCTGGGCCTGGAATGGGTAAAGTAAGATTTCGGTATTGGGTGCCGAGGGAGGTGTGCGGTTTCTATTGTCAAATCTACGACCGGACGTCTGATATCTTGATTTTGGGTTGATATCAGGTGCGGTTGGGTTTGAGGGTTCGGAGGTGGGTTCCGTCCGTTGGTCATTCGGGCCTTTTGTGGCGCAGATCGCGTTTGGCATCGTGAGGCGGGATGGGCGAGTGTGGCTTTGGTTTGTTTGTGCGTATGGATGGATGGTTTTGGTTGTTGTAGGTGTAATCATGCGATAGACGCGTAACAGCAGCGAAGAAGGTGCTTACTTTGCTGATGCATGCCGATAGGCGCGGAGTCGCTTCGCCTTGTCGGACAAGACTCGCTTCACCTTGGTGAGATTACGCTTCGGGACTGTCAATACTCGAGCGTCCTTCCCCATGCTGCTGCTTTGGGTGTTTGCTAGCGAAGTATGCTGAGGAAGGTCTCGCCACGTTCAGTAATCTATCACCGCTGTCTGAATGAGGACGAGCATACTTGCTGCAAGTTCAGCTATCCTGTCACACGCGAGTTTGCGTCGTCCCTCGTTTAGAAATCGCATAGGTAGCATCTGCGAGATCAGTTGTGTGTTACGACGGGTAAGGCTGGTAATTCAGCTTTCGATCACCATCGTCGTGCCGCGCATAGGCGAGGTCCGTTCGCGGGACTGATGTTGTACGAGACCTCGCCAGTGTAGGGCTGACAGCGGATTTATTGTGGCGTTGACGTTTCTGGGTTGGACGTCTGAGAAGAGCTGGAGAAGAAGTGGGATGGATGGAACGGGAAGGATCGAGGTGTTGATGGTGTGAGGGGCAGTTGGTGGCCTTGTTTTGGGGTGGTGAGATGTGGAGGATGCGGAAAGGTATGCGATGATGACTGAGGCTGACTGAGTGAGGATGCACGGCGTGTCTCTGGTGATGAGGTTACTGAGTCTCAGGGCAGAATGGATGGCGATGGAGCGTGTTCACTGTCGCGACAACTACCACACAGGAAGTATTACAATGCGCGTGCATAGCCTCTCGACATAGATGCGTGGCCTTGATGCAACTTCATTATTGTAAATGGTAGTATATAGAAGGAATGCGCATCGGTCTGGCAACGCGCTCCCTACGTAGTCACGAACAAGACAGTATACCTAGGTACGCCTTGGTGTTGAGCACAACTCCAAATCCCGACTCGGGCTTCTTCATCCACCCGACGACTCCGACTCGTACATCGAGAAATGCTGACTACTTTCTTACTCGAGCCTTTACAATCATACCCACAGCTCCACTGCCACATAATAGCAGCGAATCGGCGTGGCATGAAGTCCGCTCTTTCCCGGCGTCGCAAGTCCGTGGAGCTACCCCTCTTCGACCCTCATCGGCAGTTGCGCATCTTCACGCTCAAACCAACCTCGTCGGCGCTGACAGCTGGGCATGACGACGAGTGCTCACCTCCGCTGGTGTCGGTGCCATCGCTGATTGGACGATTTCCGAAAGGATTACCAGGAGTGGGAACTCGGTCACCGGAATTGCTATGCACGATGCGGCTTCCTGCGACGCGAGATTGTGGGGTCGAGCAAGTGTGGGGTCGTAGGAACACAATGCCATTCTTCTTTTGACGCGGGTCTTTCTGGTCTACCAGACTCTCGCTCGAACATCATCTACACTATCGCATAGCAAATCTGCGTCTAGTCTTTCAGTCTAATCTATTAGTCTCACACCGATCTCATACAGTACCTTCACTGAACGGTCACAACAATCGCGTCATCATGCCTGAACAGCTCAAAGATCCAAAGGAGTACCAGAATATCTTCCACTGGGCGGAGACGCAGAAGGACGGAGCGATACCTTCCTTCGGCACGAGGAAGAATGATCCATATGAGGTGAGCTGACACCGACAACTCGACATCTTGGAGTTCGCTGCTGACATGCGCCCTACAGTACCAATCTGGGTTCGGCAACAGCTTCGAATCAGAAGCAGTGCCAGGTGAGGGCCGTGTACATCCGAGCTATGCGACGAGAAATTGACCGATTTCTTTTAGGAACTATTCCAAAAGGCCAGAACAACCCCAGAAGCGTCAGATTCGGACTGTATGCGGAGCAGATGACCGGCTCCTCTTTCGTCGCTCCCAGACATCTGAACAAGAAGGTCAGTACCCTGTTTAAAGGGGGGTATATCGATGCTGACATCTTGATTAGGCCTACCTATATAGGGCGCGTCCGGCCGTTGCGCATCAAGGATTTGTAAGGACTCTTTTCCTGGACTTCGGCTGCGCGTTTTGACCGATCGCACAGTCAGATCGATAGCGCATCGAAACGACGTTTGATCATTTGTCTCATTTGCTGACAAACTTATAGACCGACCTCCCCGATAACGAAGATACCGAGTCAAACTACCTCCCCGTGAACAAGCGCGTTCATGTCTCGCCCACACAGCTAGCATGGCTTCCGTTCGATACCCCCACAGATGGCGATGTTGACTTCATCTCTGGTCTCAAGAGTATCGCTGGCTCTGGCGACCCGACACTCCGCGAAGGATTAGCTGTCCACACGTACCTCTGCAATGCGAGCATGAACAAGAGGGCGGCGGTGAACTCGGACGGTGATTTCTTGATCGTGCCTCAGCTAGGAGCCTTGGACATCCAGACCGAGTTTGGGCCTATGTATGTGCAGCCAGGCGAGATTTGCGTCATCCAGCGAGGACAGCGATTCAGGGTCAAGGTTGAAGGACCAACGCGGGGTTACATTCTCGAAATCTGGGGTTCGCAGTTCCAGCTCCCTGAACTCGGTCCTCTCGGCGCGAACGGACTTGCTAACGCTCGGGACTTTTTGCACCCGGTCGCGAAGTACGAGATTGAGCAAGAGTCGTGGGAGATTGTGTACAAGCTCGCTGGCAAGTTCTTCGTCAGCAAACAGGAGCACTCACCGTTTGATGTTGTTGCATGGCATGGAAACTACGTACCGTACAAGTACGATCTGACCAAGTTCGTCAACGTCGGTTCGATTTCGGTTGACCATATCGATCCATCCATCTTCTGCGTCATCACCGCACCTTCGCGCGACCCCGCAGCACCGCTTGCAGACTTTTTGATCTTCAGCCCGCGCTGGGATGTTGCTTCACACAGTATGTGCTCGAGACTCTAAGTGCACCGGAGATGCTAACCAGATCATAGCCTACCGACCACCTTACTACCACCGGAATGGAGCATCTGAGCTCATGGGTCTGATCTATGGCGAGTACGCAGGACGCTCGGATGAGTTCCAGCCGGGAGGCATCAGCTTCGAGTGCGGTTTCGTACCCCACGGTGTCGCTTACGAAGAGTTCAAAGCGGCAAGTGCAGCGCCGCCGCCTGAGATGCAGATTTCCAAGGGCGCCGTCGCGTTCATGATGGAGAGCTCGAGGATGTTCACCATCACCGACTGGGCGTGGAACAGCAAGAAGAAGCACGAGCACGACCCAAAGATGTGGTATGTATTAATCAGTCAAGAGAAATATCATGGGTGAAGGCTAATCGAAGAATAGGGACAACCTCGTCGACAACTTCTCGAAGCACAAGGATGAAGTTGAGAAGATCTTGGCTGAAGGTGTAAAGAAGCTATAATGCGGCACAGTTGGGATTAATAAACAGATATCGGGAGCGACATGCAGCGGCGGGTCCGTGGATCTTTCGGTAAATCCTGTGTAGCTTTTGATAGTAATCGACCAGGGTGGTGCATACAGACATATGCAAGTGCGTAAATGCGATGTGAAGGAATGGGATGCTGCTCAAACGGGTTAGGCGGCGTAGACCCCGCGGGAGTCAGCCCCTGCCACAGCCACAGCGGGCGAGTGATCTCATCGCTGTTTGGACACAGATTTGTCGCCATGACTCTAGACTGACCTCAACGCGACTGCGCCGTGTTGACGCCCTTTTAATGATTGTTCTTGCAGCGCCGCTCTGGTGAGAAACGCCCTTGCCGTGCTTGTTTTGTTGACTCATCGTTGTTGCGCACTTGTTCTCGACTTTTTGCTTGCTGCCTGACCGAATGCTCCCTCGTCTTATTTCATTCTCCCCGCTCACACGCCTTTGCACTGCACCACCCACCACCTTTCGCTTACCCTCGCCTCTCCCACAGATACACTGTCAATTGCGAAGCGCTACTCGAACCTTCCCCACGTCTCCACGGTCCTTCCGATCGACGGCCATCATGGCGCACCGCGACCAAGCACCGTATGCGCCCCAAGACCCGAAGGAGATCACCGAGCTGGTCCACACCCTCGAGGCGCACCAGGGCAAGAAGGGCAAGGGCGGCTTCTCCGTCAAGAAACACACGTTCCCGCTCCCCAATGGCCGCACTGTCGACTCGTGGAAGATGAACGAGTGGGACTACAAGAAGGCGAACCTCCCCACATACGCACGCGGACTCTTCACATACAAGAACCGCGACGGCAACTACGAGATCGCCACACGAGGCTACGACAAGTTCTTCAACCACGGCGAGGTCCCCAAGACTCAATGGAAGAACGTGGAGCAACACACGCAGGGCCCGTACGAGCTGAGCGTCAAGGAGAACGGCTGCATCATCTTCATATCCGGTCTTGATGATGGCACATTGTTGGTCTGCAGCAAGCACTCCACCGGCCCACGAGGCGAAGAGCTTAGCCATGCCATGGCAGGTGAGAAGTGGGTCGAGCGCCATGTTGCGACGGTTGGAAAGAGGAAGGAGGACCTCGCCCGCACACTCCGATCCATGAACGCGACACTGGTGGCCGAGCTGTGCGACGACGACTTCGAAGAGCACGTCCTAGCATACACTCCGGAGCAGGCTGGTCTCTACGTCCACGGCATAAACCTCAACCTACCCGAGTTCGCGACATACCCTGGCCACCTGGTAGACAAGTTCGCGGAGGAGTGGGGCATGAGGAAGGTCACATATGTTATGGAGAACGACGTCAAAGAGGTTAAGAAGTTCTTGGACAAAGTCGCCGAGACGGGCAACTACGAAGGCCGCGACACAGAAGGCTTCGTTATCCGGTGCCAGGCGCGCGAGACCGAGGGTGCGCCGTATGTGGATTGGTTCTTCAAGTACAAGTTCGAGGAGCCATATCTCATGTACCGGCAGTGGCGTGAGTGTACTAGGGCTTTGATCGCCGGCAAGCCACCACGGTACAAGAAGCACGAGGCTATTACTAAGGAGTATTTGGACTTTGCTCGCCGGCAGTTTGCTCAGAACCAGGGTCTAGCAAAACAGTACAACGCGAACCACGGCATTATCAAGATGCGTGACGACTTCCTCAAGTTCCGCGGAACAACCGGTGCGGATATTATCCGGCAGGAGCAGCTGAACGGGCCTGTCGAGAGCAAGAAGGCTGACAGGAATATTGTGCTTGTCCCAATTGCGACTATCGGATGCGGAAAGACAACATTGGCACTCGCTTTGGTGAAGTTGTTCGGCTGGGGCCACTTCCAGAACGACAACGTCAAAGCGAAGAAGGGTCGCGGTCAAATCTTCGCTGATACCATCTCTTCAATGCTCGTCACAAACCCTGTCGTCATTGCGGATCGCAACAACCACCAAAAGCGCGAACGCGACCAGATCATCAATGACATCTCCAAGACCGTGTCTGATGCCCGGTTCGTCGCACTACATTATGTGCACGATCGATCCAACTACGATCGCATCCGACAAGCAACACAAAAGCGCGTGCTCGATCGCGGAGACAACCATCAGACGATCCAAGCAGGCTCGAAAGGCAGGGGCGAGATTGTCGAGATTATGGAGGGATTCATGCATCGCTTCCAACCAGTCGACCCTTCAGACAAGCCAGATGATCTGTTCGATCTTGTCATCGACCTCGACCCTACGGTCGACTCGCGCGAGAACCTCGAGACGATCATCGCGAAGATGTTCGAGACCTACCCAGCTCTGTTCGCTGGTAAGGAGATGCCGACGGACCCCGACATGGACGCTGCCATCCAGTGGGCCATGAACGACTACACACCAGACTTTAAGATGGATCTGTCCCAAGGCAACAAAAACCAGAAGGGAAACCATAATCCCCAGAACGGCCAACGAGCAGCCCACAACCAGCAAAACCAGCCCGCACCAAAGCCCAAGAAAGCGCCACGCATGGAGTACTTCTCCGTCCGCCTCGACCCCGGCCGCATCAACGCGATTCTCGAATCTTTATTCAGAGACAAGGACGCAAACACCGCAAGCATGTACAAGCAGCTCAAGCAAAACAAGCGCGTCCAAAACGAATTCCACGTCACCCTAATCCACCGCGCGTCTGCGTCTCAAAACCAGGGCTACTGGGAAAAACTCAGCAAACTCCACGAAACCGCACAGCGAACCAACACTACAGGTACCTGGGAGCCAGAGCTAGGCAAGTGCGACGTACAGATGGAGCGGATAGTTTGGGACGACCGCATCATGTGCTTCGTTGTACGTCTAAACGGCTCTAGCTCCCTTCAAATCGACAGCGCGGCGGGTACAACGACAGAGGAGTTGCTCTTCACGACTGTCAATCCTACTGCACACGTTACGGTCGGTACAGCGGCTCAGAATATCAAGCCCATGGAGAGTAATGCGCTTCTCCAGCGTTGGCTCAACGCCGGCTCTGGGGGCGACACGGGGATTGGTGAGATTAGCGTGAGAGGGAACCAGGTTCTGCAGGGGAGTGTGAGGGGCGTGTTGGGTCGGATGTAGGTCGACGACGATTCTTGGACCCTTTATCGTAGAAAAAATGGCCCAAGGCAACGAAGGAAAACGGGAAATAGGTGGGCGCCTGTGACGGGCTGAGGAATAAGGGGGTGTGCTTGAGAGGGTAGGCAAAGGACAGGAATGGAAGGAAGGGGATGAGGTAGAGGCAGCGGATTGCTCGACTAGGGGTGTTCGTGAGGAGTTACATTATCGGAGCGAGCATGGCATTGAGAAGGAAAGGGTTGGATGGGGTGGTGGATACCATAGATACCTGACAGGCATGCCAATGAATGAAAACGATATACTTTCATGTACCATCTAATATGATCAGTGTGTACGGATCGCGGACAGGCCACCATATCCGCATCTCTTCACTTCACACAATCACAAAACCAAACACGTCTGCAGCCTGCGTCCCTCTAATAAACCGCCGGAAAAACCCCCACCCTCCCCCCATCCGTCAACTGCGTCGTCCCATTAACATACGCCCCGCCCTTACCCACAAGGAACAGTAACAACCCCGAGATATCCTTAATCCCGCCCATCCTCCCCTGCGGTATCTGATTCGTCCCATACACCGGATTGAGGCCAGCCGTCATATCACTCGGATAAGGCCCCGGACACACAATATTGCTCCGAATACCCCATTCAGACAAAAACGTCGCCATCATCTTGCCCAGGTGCGCGGCGGCCGCTTTGCTGGCGTTGTAGGCGAGGCCGGCGGAGACCCAGCGCATGTAGCTGGCGACGGAGGCGATGGTTATGATGTGCGCCATGCGGTCGTCGTCGGTGTCGATATTGTTGTTTGATAAGAGGTCGGTGGAGCGGGCGCGCGCGTTTCCTGTGCCTGTTACTTTTCCGGGGGTCCAGCCTCGACGTGTGTTTGCGGCTTCGAGGAGGGGGAGGAAGGTGGCGGAGACGCCGATGACGGATTGGGTGTTTATTGCCATGGCGTCTTGCCAGCCATCATATCCAGCGACCATGGTTTCGGCGAGTTGCTGGATGGACTCGGCTTTGTAGATGTCGGCGCCGTTTTTGGGGCCGATGACGCCGGCGTTGTTGATTAGGACGTCGACGTGCCCGATGTCTTTTTGTATCGTGTCGGCGGCGGCTTTTACGGAGGTGAGATCGGTGACATCGCAGGGGAGGGCGTGGAGGGTGCCGGCGGTGTTTGAGTCGCGCGGGACGTTGGCTTGGAGGTCGTTGACGGCTTGCTCGAGGACTTCGCGGCGGCGGCCGAGGAGGTAGATTCGCTCAGCGCCATTTTGGTAGAGTGCTGATGCTATGGCGAGACCGAGACCTGTGATTGTGTAAGCCTTCTGGCTACGATACTTTGAGCTCGAGCATGTTCGAGATGTGAGGGCGCGGGGCTTGGTGGGGTAGCTCGAAGCTTGAGTAACGTACCACTGCCGCCGCCTGTGATGACTACTACTAGCCCTTTCGCCGAGAAGATGTCGTTTGGTCTGATTGGTGTTGAGACGTCCATGGTTGATGAAAGTTGGAGAGAATACGGGAAGATGCAAGAAAAGTGACTTGACTTTCACAGAGGAAAAGACGGACTTTGCTACTCCGACATGGAGCACAATGATTGCGTCACAGACGGAAATAAGCCGCTTGCCAAAAGATCCCGCGGCATGGCTGCGCGTTGAATTCCGATTACGATGGGTATCATACGAACCTGCAGACCTGGTGAACGCCATTCCCTTTCGTGCTTCTCCTATGCCAAACTAGCTGATACCCCCAATAATCTTGAGACCCAAATTATCCGCGGAGTATGCGAGGATATACCGGCACGGATGCCAGGCAACGTGGGACGCTGGAGTCGGCACATCGACCGTGTGTACAATCTCTCCGGTGTGAACATGCGCGATGCGAATCTTCTTCTCTTCCTTGTCATCAGAGCCCGCAGTAACGTAGCTACCGTCGAAGGAGAAGTCGACCGACTTGATGATACCGCCGGTCAATTCCAAAGTCCGTGTGCATATCCATTCTTGTGTGTCCCAGAGTGAGATGAGCGCATCGCCTCCGCCAGCTGCCAGGTATTCGCCGCTGGGCGATAGTGATACAGCGTAGCATGCAGAGGTATGAGCGTTTAGCGTCATAGCGTTTTCGAAAGACGGGTAACGCAGGCTTCTGACGCTGCCGTCGCCGGCTGTTGTGTAGAGGTGGTTGCCGGACCAGTCGAAGACGCATTGGTTTGTTTGGAGGACTTGTTGGTGTTCGGAGAGGATGCTCAGGGTCGATCGATCGATGGTGACAAGGAGATTATCCTGGGAATGTCAGCGTGTATGTCTTGCATGGCTATGGAGGGGTCCAACCTTTCTACCTGCAACCAACTCATTCCCATCTGGCGTCCACGCCAACGTAAACGGGCACTCGCCGACCTTGACTTCACCAACACTAGCCTTGGACCGTATATCCCAGAACCTGACCATGCCATCAGACGTAGAGCTTGCGAGCTCATTCTCGTTGATTGGGTGAAAGGATACGCGCTCTAGGGCTGCTGTCGTGTTGGGCGTGCGCAATTCAGTCGAGTTCTTAGCATTCGTCTTTTCAGGGTTCCAGATGCGCAGTGTCCTATCAGCAGCGCCTGTCGCGATGAAGGTACCAGAGGCATTCCACGATAGTGTGCGGATGTAGTGCGAGGATGATACGGCGTTTGGGCGAGGGCTGTCTTGGTACACGGATGTCTTGAGCTTTCGGAAGTGTTCGTGGAAGGAATCTGACTTGATCGAGCGCGCGCGTATTGGAGGCGCCATTGTTTGGAATGCAATATTTCACACGACTGGTGAGGGGTTGTTGGTAATGCGACGGCGAAGTTTGTGGTTTGTTGAAGCTCGATTGCGAGAAGCTCAAGCTCGAGGTTCACACGGACCACCGAAGCTCAGGGTCGGCCCTTCACGATACCGCAAGCAATGACGTA
The DNA here is from genome assembly GCF_023758075.1 of Alternaria novae-zelandiae. NCBI lineage: Eukaryota > Fungi > Ascomycota > Dothideomycetes > Pleosporales > Pleosporaceae > Alternaria > Alternaria novae-zelandiae. The sequence goes on from NW_026056991.1 coordinate 216,740, forward strand.
CGAACCCATGTTTGGTATTCACGTTGCACAAGAGTAACGTAATGTGCATGTCAATATAGCAGCCTTGTTGCCGCGTATCTCGTTATATTATTTCATTCCAACAACTGCAGTAGCTGTCTAATCCTTCTTGCTCTCAGCACCCTCCTTCTGCATGCCCTCGCAGCCAACTAGGTTTCCTGCCTTCTCCTCGATGCCGCCCATTCCTTGTTGGCTGGGGTCGCGGTTCGCTGATGCTGCCTTCATGGCGTCTACGGCCTGCTCCTTGTCTTGCGCACCCGATGCCTTCCATGGCTCACTGCCGGTGACGTTTCCGATGGTCTCCTGGGAAGAAGTTAGTGCCTCGCTCTGTATAAGGAAGGGTTGGAAAGGCGAGTTGTCACGTACCTCAGCGGCGCCCTTGACGTATTGGGCGTGAGAAGAGACGAGACCGGGGTTGTTTGGTGCAGCAGACATGTTGGTGTATATGGTGAATTCGTAAGAAGAAGGATTCAGAGCTACGGATGGAATAGTTTGAAGAGATGTAGATGGTTGGTTGTCTTGCACGACTCGCGCTGGAAGTTTGGCCACTATATCGAGTGACGGTTACATTGACGTCATCGAGCACATCACATGGCGACGCGCTCCAGCTCGCGCGTCAGCGTAAGCATTAGACGCTTCTGCGGCAGTCCTAGTTTCAGTCGCGTCCAGATTGTAAAGTCTGTCCACTCGAAAGGAATAGCCATTGACCATATGACGTTGATGCAATCCATGGACGCTGAGGCCGCGTTCCCTAGTACGTGTGTGCTTGTTGGAGGCTTTGCGGTGTTATACAAAGTGGCGAATATAATGCCTGAGGCATCAAGATCATGAGCGGTTTCAACGAAGCTTAGTTCTTCGAAGGCTTGAACTTCGCAAGCCTTTGCAGCTTGAGCACCTTCTGATTCAGGCAAGTGCAGATGTACCTCGGCAACTATCTCCACGCCAAAAGATACTTACAAATCAACGGCATTGCGTGCTCTTGCATAGGCGACTTGGACATTTCTTCTAGCACCTTTCCCCGACTGATTTATAATTTCCTATCGTCTTTATACAAGAACAGTCGATCCAAATCCTCAGACTCGACATCGCAACATGGCACCCCAAGACTACAACCAAGGCGTCCCTGGCCTCCCATACTTCACCCCACAACATTTAACCTCCCCAGGAACGCCCGCCCCAAACACCAAACAAAATGGCACAACACCAACCCTCTTCACGCCCCTCACCATCCGCGGCACCACCCTCCGCAACCGCATTCTTGTAGCGCCCATGTGCCAGTACAGCACCGCATCCTCAGGCCCCACCATCGGCGCCTTGACAGACTACCACATCGCAACGCTCGGCCACTACGCCCTCAAAGGCGCAGGTCTAGTCTTCATAGAAGCCACCGGCGTCCAAGCCAACGGCCGCATCTCACCAAACTGTCCCGGCATATGGAGTGATTCCCAGATCCCCGCTCTGCGAAGAGTCTCAGACTTCATCAAGAGCCAGGGAGCGCAGAGTGGACTCCAACTCGCACACGCAGGCAGAAAAGCAAGTACATGCGCGCCCTGGATCGCCGGCGAACAGAAGACACAAGGCGGAAAGCGTAAAGTCAGCGTAAAAGCCGACGTAGACGCAGATGGCTGGCCAACAAACGTCGTCGGCCCCATGGGCGGCCAAGAATGGGCATGGGACGAGAAAGCCGCAGATAACGAGAGCAGCGGATACTGGGCCCCTCGCGCTCTCAGCGAAAAGGAGATCAAAGAGTTAATCCAAGACTGGGCCGACGCAGCGCAAAGAGCAGTAAAAGCCGGTATCGACGTGATCGAAATCCACGGCGCGCACGGCTACCTGATCCACCAATTCCTCTCACCCGTTACAAACCAACGCACAGATGCCTACGGCGGGTCCTTCGAAAACCGAACTCGCCTCCTTGTTGAAATCACCAAGGCCATTCGTGCCGTCATCCCCGATACCATGCCCCTGTACCTCCGCATCAGCTCCACAGACTGGATGGAAGAAACCGATCTCGGCAAGGCCCGCGGGACCTGGGACGTCGAAAGCTCGATCCGCCTCGCAAAACTCCTCCCCGGTCTAGGCATCGACCTCCTCGACGTAAGCAGCGGAGGAAACCACCCCGAACAACGAATCAACATGTTCGACTCCAAAGACTACCAGATCAAAATCGCCGCGCAAATCCGGAGTGCGCTCAAGAAAGAGAATCTCAGTCTTTTCATCGGCGCTGTGGGCCTTATTACTGAGGCGGAGCAGGCGAGGGATATTGTTGAAGAGGGGGGTGCAGCGTCGACGATTGCGAGGATTGGGGATGAGGAGGTGGTGAAGGAGGCGGAGGCTGCGGTTAGGGTTACGGAGGGGAAGGAGCCGTTGGCGGATGTTGTGCTGGTTGCGAGACAGTTTATGAGGGAGCCTGAGTGGGTGTTGAGGGTGGCGTGGCAGTTGGGGTTGGATGTTGCGTGGCCGAATCAGTTTTTGAGGGTTAGGTTTCCGAAGTTGTAGGGTGTGTAGTGGGTGAGAATGAGAATAGAGCGCGTCTTTGATCGTGCATGTGTAATTCCTTTCGCCATCATTTGATGGGAGGTTTCGGCCATCGTGTCATGTCTTTCGTATTGCGACTACGTCTTTGACTTAGACTGGGGCCTGGTCTTGATCCGGGCTAATTAGTGAGATGATACTTTGGTATACGGTATGATCGCGATAGCTTTACTGTTGTTCGCTGAGTGAGCTTTTTGTAGAACTCGTCGAGAGTATCGAGGCGATGTGATCAAATCCAGGATATTGTACGGTAAGACGCGTTGGTAAAGGAGATGGGTTGCGAAAGACTCTTCTAATACTACACGTATTTATCTGCACTGGCCGCACTTTAATTACATAGGCATCGTTGTGAGTATTTGGCAAGTGTACCTCACGAAGTTCACAATTACACGGCTCTCGCGGCGCGCATCCCTGCAGGTTGGTAGGCTTAATCTTTGAGTGTCAGCGCTAGCCATGCCGTTGTGCATAATGTACAGCCACCACCAATTCGGAAGTGAGGGGCTGCGACTGACTTCCAGTTTACCTCGATCATCCTGGGCATCCCGAGACTCTGCCACTGACACCGTCTACTCTGATAGATATTGTTGCCATTATGAGCACTTCCATCGATACACTTATTCCTCCTCTTGCGATAGTTGGCAGATCACGGTCTCCACAAGAAGAAGTACCCGCGAAGCTACCTCCAACTTTGCTTTGCGAGCCTTGTAAAGCTTTTCTTCGAGGAGACAGAACACCCTATACCAATGTGAGACGGTTCGCATCCCCTCGAGGTTTCGTTCACCATGTTGATGCAGAATCTTTTCAACAAGCTTTGGACCTTCCATGTGGCATTTGCGTTCGACTCCAGCAAGCTTTCAATGAATATGGTAGTATCTCGTCTTCACCAAAGCAGATAGTGACAAAACTAACCCCATGGTAGCCGGAGGCCTTGATATTCCGTTTCGCGCACAAGCAACGTGTTACAACTGCGTAACTAAGCGAACTACAGGAGGTCCAACATTCGTGTTTCAAAGCTCTCAGTCTCATTATGCATACCCCGATCTGGAACCGTATGAGTGTAAGAGAGGCAATTCGTCATTCGCATTACCACAACTAATTTGGAAGCAAAGCGAGACCTGACTTGCATTACCAACACATCACCGGGAACACGGGAGATGCTAAAGCCCTGTCGTTCCTTCGAGGACAACTGCATGGATGTCGAGAGTTCCATTCGAAGTGCTCACATCTCGCTCCTCACACTCATTTCGTGCCTACAAGAGTTATCCACGTCGGGTCCTGTGAGGAGGACACTGTCCGCCTATGTGAAAGAGTCAAATCCACGACCAACGAAGCCTACACAGTACTTTCCCACTGCTGGGGGAAGAACCCCCACCACGTCATGCTGACACAAGCCACCGTCGACATGCTCAGAAACGGCATTCCCAGTTCTTGTCTACCCAAGACTTTCCAGGACGCTGTTGCCGTTACGCGGAGGTTCAAGAAACAGTACATATGGATTGACTCCCTGTGATGACCCACAGTCCCATCAGCTTCTGCAGCCGCTAACTATATGCAGATGTATTTTTCAGGATGATCTCGACGACTGGGCTACAGAGGCAAAATGCATGCGCGAAATCTACAGTAAAGCTGCGTTTTGCATTGCAGCAACCTCTGCCCAGTCTGGAGATACTGGCCTCTTCTTTGATCGCAATGTACAGCAGCTTACACCAGTCACAGTCGAGATTACGCAGCCAAATACTGAGGACTCATATGGCCGGCCGACTCCAGGTACATACCTGTTCGGCTTTCATTCGCTCAACCTATCGTCCCTTGTCAACTCTTCACCCTTGAATGGCAGGGCCTGGGTCGCTCAAGAACGTTTTCTTTCTCCACGCATCTTGCACTTTACGCGAGAAGTGCTCGCTTGGGAATGTCATGAGTCGTACACTCATGAGAATTACGCCGTTACAAGCGTCGACGCCGGCTCGATCGATCCACTCTTGGATCCTAGTTCTCTCAAAAGGGTGCTCAATAGTCTTCGATGGCAAGGACCCGATATTGATACAATCTTGAGATCTGAGTTGTTCAATGGCACTAGATTCGGGCGCCAGCCCAGCGACGGCCCAAATCTGCTCGCCGAAAACACGATATATCAAGCGTGGGGTCAGTTTCTGCATGATTACAGTGGGGACAACTTGACCAAAGAGTCGGACATCTTCGTAGCGCTCAACGGTGTAGCAGACGAAGTCGGAGGTGTCATGAACGATCGCTTGGTGGCTGGCCTGTGGGAAGGACGTTTTATCGAGGACTTGTGTTGGCGACCGACCACAAGGTGTAGGAGACCTACAATGTGGCGAGCACCCAGTTGGAGCTGGGCAAGCGTAAAAGGACCAATCTATTCTGCTGCGAAGAAGCGCCAATTGCATTGGATGCGTGAAGAAGATAGGCTACCACACAACATGGCAGGCGTTGTGGAACTGAAAATTACAACAAAGCCTTCCGGAGAGGTTGAGCAAGCTTCAGTGCTTTTGGCATGCAGACTGATGCAAGCCAGCATTTGTGTTGCGCCAAACTCTTCATCTGGTATTGCCTTTTGTACCTTAGGCATTCGGACAGAGCCGTACGCCCAAGGCCCCATCGCTCGGCCCGACGGAGCATTCGTGATTGGACTTGACGATCCTGACGCATTTCAACAACACCACGATCATAAAGTGGTTGATGTGCTAGTGTTTGTCCTCTTGCAGCGCGGTCCTTACGCCGACCCTCCGAGGGAACTAGAGGGTCTTTGCATCGTGGAGTCTACCAGGCAACCAGGCAGTTTTGAGAGAATCGGATACTTTGAGATTCACACGGAAACTGCGATCCTGGTACGTAGTGCATATGATTACACTAGCGAACGACAAATCTGGCTTGTGTGATATACCTGTAAAGTTCGCCGTCGGATCTGCCAGCACTACCCAGCGAGTTCAGATCGGATGCGGTATCGGATCCAGTACGCACGTCGCCACGACAATGAGGGGATTCATAAGATCTGCATTCGTTGTGGAGGTCTTTGTCGTACGTTCTTATGCGAGGTCCACGTAAAGCGGTTGTCTAAGAAGACCAGGGATTCTGCGGAGGTGTAAACCTGTAGTAGAAGCCCACGCATGAGGACCGCCGTGCCGGTACTGTGTATGCAATTGACTGATATTGGCGCGGGGTTGTTGAGGGACGTGGATATGACCAGGAAGGAGCCTTCGGGACGGTCTTTCCTTGCCGGCGACGGGCCATAACGATGGCCGCTTACACTGGAAGGCGCGGAACCGCAATCTCTTATCGTGTCAGTAAGCATGACCAGTACTCATCCAACTCTTGTGCGCAAACTCGAAGAGAATTCTGGATGAACTCCATCCTGACTCGCATGGATGGATTTTGACAATTCGCATGACGAAAGCGGATCCACCTGCAGGACTGCGCGGTGCGCTCCGCGATGCATGAACGTGTGGGATTCGTCGCGGATTGGTCGAGGTGCATTAGCGAGGGCAGCGACAACGGCGACAGTTGCAACGGCGATGATCACATGTCGGAGGCGGTTGACGCCATATCGCGTCGTTGAGAACTGAAATCAAGCGACGGGTGAATTGGAGATGATGCAGGTTGCAGATGCGGGGAGGACGGATGCTGGATTGGGAATTGGGCAGCATGGAAGGGGAAAGGGCGAGTGGCTAGCGGCCGGTGACGTCCACCGAGCTCAGGTCTCGATTCACTTGGTGGTGAAGGAAATTTTAGCAGAAGCGCGCCCCATGCTTCCGACAAGCCGCGCAATCCCTGCACCCGACGGCCTTTCACCATCATGTCTGATCTCCGGCGACGACGCCAATTTCACTCAAAGGCGCACCTTTGTCGCGTCACGTCGACACTGTCTGAGGCATTGTCGAACCCGCCTCCAGCGCCGCCTAGCTCCCGGTAGCAGCCCTCCACTTCCAAGTTTGGATCCCGCCTGGACTTCTCCACTTAAACTTCCGCGGGTCTGGCGATGCGTCGCTGAGTTTTGAACGTTAGACGATACATAGATATTCCTAATCAGGCGCCATGCCGTCCCGTCTGTTCTCGCGCGACTCGCCGCAAGCAGAGCAGCAGCTTCCCTTCACCAGCGACGCTGTCAACGAAGCCGACTTCGCCCACGATGCCTCGCATGCCGAGCAGGGCAGCCAGTCCCTCCCACGCCGGATAAGAGGGAATTCAATTGCCGGAGGCCCTCTCTCTGGCTCCTACACGCGCAATCCCATCCGATCTTTCGCGCATCAAACCTCCCACGGGTTTGCCGGTACCTACCCCAAGCCTCATCTATGGGCAGCCACTGACTGCCGCATAGATACCCCTCAATACTCGTCCCAAGGCGTGCGAGAGAGAAGCTCCCAATTGGCTTCGTATGCCCTCGAAGCCGAAGACTACCAGGACCGACCCCAGCGACACAGCTTCGCCGACCCCGACACGTTCTCCGGGAGACATGCGGGCATCCTCTCCGATAACGACGAGGGGCGCGCCTCGATAGACACGGGTCGCTGGACCGACACCATCGAGGAGGACAGCGAGGCCGAGACGCCCGATACCGTTATCGGGCCACAACAGGCTGATAAGGGCTTCTTCAGCCCCAAGCTGCCGGGAGCGACGTCACAGAACGCGAAGAAGACACCAGGCAGCTCACACGTGCCGGGTGTAGTTGTCGAGGATACCGAGCGCACGCCTCTGCTGCCCCAGACCAGACTATCCCGCCCGGACCCGCAACAAAAGCAGAAGCCCTCCGAAAGCCATTCGTGGACACCGCACTCCAAGTCGCGCCTGCCTCAACGCATCAAACAAACCTTCGCTGCTGGACGGGGACATCTGCTGGACGTGAGCGCGTCTCTAACAAACCCCAAGAACTATACCAAGGATGCTCTCATCTCGAGCGCTCTCAGCAGTGTTCAGATCACGTCGGCCGTATTCCTCGGTCTGCTTCTCAACCTCCTGGATGCGCTGTCCTATGGCTACATTCTGTTTCCGCTCGGTGCGCCCATCTTTAGCAACACCGGCCCGGACGGTATCTCCATCTTCTTCGTGAGCTGCATTGTTTCCCAACTCTGCTATTCCCTGGGTCTTTCCGTGTTCAAAGGAGGTGTTGGATCTGAGATGATCGAGGTAGTGCCCTTCTTCCACAAAATGGCCTACTCCATCATGAACCAGATGGAAGGCAAGCCACCGGAGGCCATCATAGCCACAACCATCGTTTCTTACTGTCTGAGCTCCATCCTGACCGGTCTCATCTTTCTTGCCCTGGGAGCCTTCAAGCTGGGCAACCTCGTCAGCTTCTTCCCAAGACACATCCTGATCGGCTGCATCGGAGGTGTTGGTTTCTTCCTGGTTGTCACTGGAATCGAGGTATCAGCCCGCCTCGAGGGTAACCTCAACTACGATCTCGCTACCCTGCAGAAGTTATTCTCCGGCGACACCTGGTACTTGTGGACACTACCGCTTGCCCTTGCAATCACCATCATGGTCCTCCGGCGTCTGTCCAAGAGCCCCTTCGTTCTCCCCGCTTTCTTCATTACCGTATTTGCTGTCTTTTACATCATCGTCAAGGGCATCATGCACAAGGACCTTGAGCCTGTACGCAACGCAGGTTGGATCTTCGAGACGCCAGAAGCCGGTGTCAAGTTTTACAGATTCTACTCTTACTTCAAATTTGGCAGTATAGATGGAGCGGCGCTTGTCAGCACTATCCCCACCATGTTCGCCCTTTCATTCTTCGGCATTATTCACGTTCCCATCAATGTCCCCGCCCTTGGTGCCGCGGTGCGGGAGGACAATCTCGATGTCAACCGAGAGCTGATTGCTCACGGCATCTCGAACACCCTCTCTGGTTGCTTGGGCAGTATTCAGGTAGGACAATCCTCACAACTATTCCCGATCAAACACTAACAGTCCTAGAACTACCTCGTCTACGCCAACAGCGTAATGTTCGTCGACAACGGCGGTAACAGCCGAACTGCAGGTATCATGCTCGCATTTGCAACAACCGCCGTCTGGGTTGCGGGCCCAGCCATGGTCGGCTACATTCCAATCTGCCTCGTCGGCGCACTCATCTTCCTCCTGGGTATAGATCTCATGAAGGAAGCTCTCTGGGATACCTTTGGCAAATGTCACAAGCTCGAATACCTGACCATCCTGGCCATTGTCCTCATTATGGGCGTACACGACTTCGTTGTTGGCATCTTCGTCGGTATCGTCCTTGCGTGCGTCAGCTACGTAGTGCAAAGCTCCCGTCATTCCGCCATCCGAGGGACATACAGCGGTATGATCGCAGAGTCCACTGTTCGCCGCCCACGATCCGATTCTCGTTATCTCAACAAGGTACGAGGTCAGATCCGCGCCATCAAGCTCGGCGGCTTCTTGTTCTTCGGAACTATCGTTTCCGTTGAAGAATACATGCGGTCTTTGATCGACGACGACCATTTTGAGAAGAACCCCATCAGCTTCATCATCGTCGACTTTACGCATGTCTTGGACGTTGACTTTTCTAGTTCCGAGGGTTTCCAGCGCATCAACCGTATCCTGAACACCAAGAACGTCAAGATGATCATTTCCGGAGTCTCCTTCGCTGATCCAGTCGGTCGAGCCCTTCAGAACGTCGGTCTTCTGGACGAAGACGGCGACGAAGAGTGCCCTCCACCACAAGTCTTCGAAGACCTGAACACAGCGCTTGAGTCTTGCGAGAACGAGTTGCTAGAAGTCTTCCACAAGCACTGGAACCGCCATGCGACAAAGCCACAAACCACACCGCCGATGAGCATCTCCGGATCCAAGGGCACCTCACCCAACGAACCAATCGCTACCGGCGGCACACCCACATCCTTCGGCGCCAGCTCCCTCAACCCCGTCTTCTCCTCGCCCCGCCGCGGTGCCAGACTCATCGCAGCCCGATCCACCATGCGCGAAAGCGGCGAAGACTCTCTTTCCATCCCCGACACCACCTCGCTCAGCACCACCCAGACCACCCAAGTCGCCCCTTCGCGCTGGCGCAACTTCGCCCAACCCCTCAAAATCATCCTCCAAACCTTCGAAGACGTCTCCACCAAAAACGAAGACTTCTGGCAAGCCGTCGCACCCTACTTCGAGCGCAAAGAATACCCCGCCGGCACCGTCCTCTACTCCCGCGGCGACGACCCAGACGGTTTCTACATCCTAGAAAAGGGGCGTCTGCGCACGGAATACGAACTCGACCAGGGTAGTTTCTTCGAAGTTATCTTGCCCGGTACGACGTGTGGTGAGCTGCCGTTCTTCTCCGAGACGGATCGTACGGGCACGGTAGCGGCGGAGAACGACTCTGTTGCTTGGCTGCTTACGCGCGAGAAGTATAATGAGTTGGAGAGGAAGGACCAAGAGGTTGCTACCGAGTTGCTGAAGGTGGGACTGAAGTTGACCAAGGAGAGGATGGATGCTATCACGAGTTATGTGCTTGTTACTGCGTCGTAGATGATTGTTGTTTGATGGGATGTAGACGCGAGTTTTGTACATGGGTATCTTTGCATAGCGGTGGTTGTTTGTGAACGTAATGTCATCTTGATGGTACGTCTAGCTCTTTGTTGTGCTGACTGTACTGTTACAATGCGACAATTGATCGTGAGTACTGATTAATTCCGCTAGAAGAATGACTGAACGCTGTGAACTATCCCCACTTCTCCCGCACGACAGCACGACAGCACGGCATCCGCTGTCCAACATCTCCCAAGCCCAAGCGCATATCTCCTTCTCCATAACCCCCATACACCTAACCGGGCCCAAAGCCCCCCCTAACCCCAGTTCTACACCATAGTCTTCTTCCCCCCATGCCGCCCATCCCAATTCTCAATATCCCCCATACTTGCCCTCGCAATCAGGACGCAGACACCTGCCCCCCTCTAAAGTCATAAGCGGATGCGTGCCGTGGTAGTCAAGCCTACAATATCTCGTTAACTTCTAAATCCAACAATCAAAACCCAAAGAACAAAACCTATTTCGGCTTGGATGATAGGGAATAATAGGAAAGGACTTACGTAGTAGCAATAACACTCGGACAATTCGTAATCAATCTCCCGTCCCAGTACTCGGAACAGCCGCCGTAGCCGTAGTGGTCCTTGTCATGCTGGTGGTGGTTGTTCTTGTGCTTGCGGGGCTCAAGCTCGGATGCTATGGTGATGAGCGTCGTGTGGGTTGCGGTGGTGGTGGTGGTAGCAGGAGGAGCGGCGACGACGGAGGCAGAGGCAGCGGTCATGCGCGGCATCGCCGTAAAGTCAGGCGTTGACGGCGCCGCAGGCGTCGGCATCGAAATGGGGCCGGCGAAGGCAACGGAGGCCAGGGCCAAGGGGAGGGTGATGAAGAGGCCACGCATTTTGGTGGTGGTTTGGTTTGATTCGTGTTATGAGTGGTGCGGGAAGCTGTTGTGGAGTAGACTTTGCTTTCGTAGATGGTAAGATAGTAAGAGAGAAGATAGAGGATGGATGTGTTATATATGAAGTATTCGCATAGCAGCAGAAACTTCCACAAAAAGTCAAGCCATGGTTAAGCTTTGCGTGGTGTTGCTTCCAAAGAGAAGTACTTGAGGCTCGACCATGGGATTTTGCGCAGTACCCATAGTACCGGTGGATATGAATCTTGGAACTATGGTTCAAGCGAGCATGATGTTGCGCGAAAGAGCCAGAGGGTTCGCATTATGCAAGCAACAAAGTAGAGAGGCGTGCAGCCTACATCGAGTTGAAATCATGCAAAGTAGATACGCCAACGTCAACGTAGGCTCCAGGGCGTCCACTCTTTTCTTTGAACCGAGGTGGCCTGCAGCCTACATCAAGCGGAAAAGACGCAAAGTAGCGAGCCCCACGTCAACGTATGCTCTTGGGGCGTTGGCTTTTGTCCTTGAAATGAGGTGGGTTGAGAGAACTATGGTTCAGAACCAACCATCACACGGGTATCGAATCAAGCATCACCGCCACATCATCCACCAACTCACCAATGCCGCGCAATAACCAGCCAGCCTCTCTCCTTGACCGCGTTGAACAGCACCGCGACCCGCTTCCGCTTGATGCCCTCTCTAGCCGACACATCCTCGATCGCATGCTTACCATCTAGATGCCTGAGCAGCATGGGCCAGCTCTCCCGCAGCTCTTTACCAGTTATGCCACCCAGCGCGCCATCTGCGTGTTTCGGCGGACTGGGATTCGTCGAGATGATCGCCGTGTCTTCGAACGTTTGGGCGATCTTATCGAGCCATCGCGCTTCTATCGACGACGCTTTCTGTGGCGAGAAAATGGTGGTGGGTGCGAAGGACGAGGGGTCTGGTGGGGCCAGCTTCTCTACCGGAGATGTGGGCGAGACTATCGAGTTGCGCGATGGAGATGGGGAGGTCGGCTTCAGATGTAGAGGCGACGGGCGATGGGGCTTAACATCCCGAAGCCCAAGATGAGATGGCGACTCTGCTCTCTGTGATGGCGTAAGCGCAATGGTCGTGCGTTGACTGCTCGTACTCCCGGCGTCCGAACTCGTGCGCGCAGAAACGCTCCGCGACATGGCGGTCGATCCGAGTCGTGGGCTCAGTATCGTGCTGCTCTCCATCTCCTCATCCGCATCCCGGCGCGTGCGGCGCAAAGGCGATGAAGTCCTCGCGGAGTTTAGCGAAAGCAAACTGCTTCGCTTGTCGGAGAGCAGACTATCCGCCACGGAATCGTTGTCGCTCATCAACTCTCTGCGCGCTTCCTCAGCTTTCTTGATGCGCTCTTCGCGCTCCATCTCCGCTGCGACTTGCGCTTTGATCTCAGGCGTTACGCGCACCCAAGCGAATGTGCGCAACTGCGTGACCCAGCCGCCACGCATGAGCCACGCTAGAATCTCCATGTACGCTTCGCGATGTTCGGCTGTAGGTATGAAGTTCCTGTACGGCCGTGGTGTACCGGAGAGCATGCTCAGTACTTTGGGCAGCGTAGGTAACGTAGGGAAGCGCTGCGCATATACTGAGATCGCAGCTGGGAGAACAGTCATGTCGGCGTTTGGACTGACGATGTATGTGTCGCGTGGCGATAGCGGAGCGACGAGACGTGCCCGCCGCCAGTAGACAAGATGGCTTGCTATGTACTCCATATCGTGCGCGGATATGTTGTGCTTCTTGGAGATCTTCAGCAGAGACTTGGTGGGTATGATGTTGCGAATATAGAATGCGATGGCTGCGGCGTTGCCACCGGTATCACCGCCCAGGTCTTTGATCAGCACTTCGGCATCCTCCAGAAGCAACAAGGCGGCATGTTGTGTCATCGGCGCATCATCGTCTTCAAGTATGACGTTCGAGGTCGTGAGCCATAGACCTGGCATCTGGGGTTCGATGGCGGTGGGGAGGTAGGGAGTGGAATCGGCCTGTGGGATCTGGAAGGAAGTGTTGAACGTCGCATCGAAGTGGATGTGGGCTATCTTGTCGTGCGATATCGCGTCGAACATGATAGCGATAGACTTAGCGAGGGGTGACGTGCTGACAATCTTACGCCATGTCGCCGTGAGCGACTCGGTCGTCTCCTTGGCGCGCTGCTTGATGTCGATGATGCGCTTGGATTCCTTCCACACGTACTGGAACCGCGCCTCCTCGTACTTGAGTGCTTTGGCATACTTGCGCGTGACGTTTTCGTACATCTCTTTCACGCGTTGCTGGTATTCCAGCGCAGGCGGGTTCAGCACGAAGACGACGTTGAACATGGTCATGTCTGGGTTGTTGATGTCAAGACTCGTCGAGTTGCTGCGTGCATCTGATCCAGCCTCCGACGGCCCGCTCGACATGGAGTCGTGGCCGTAGCCTGGCTCGAATCCTGGGACCGGTTCGTTCGACGGTTCGGGGGAGTTCGCGTCGTCGCCGTCGCTTGCGCTCGTGAGATTCCTGACCAGATCGCCATCCTCAAGCTTCTGCTGGTCAGAGCGCTTCTTCTTCTTCCGCTTCGCCTTCTTCCAGAGTCCGTCGTCTCGTACAAACATGGGCGCGCCTAGAAATACGATGCTCTCAACGCCAAGCTCGAAGCGCCTCTTGTTGTATTCTTTGCTCGGGCTCAGCATCTTCTCGAGCGCATCCATCTTAAAGCCTAGCACGGTATCCCAGTCGTGATCTCCACCCTTGCCTCGATGTCCATTACCGTCCTGATCATTATCGTCGTCGGCATCCTCCTCGTCGATGGTCTCCTGCTTGCCCCATAGGCCCGATCCCAGCTTGGACTTGTCGCTCACGCGGCCCGTCAGGGTCCTCCCCGATGCGCGACCGCCGCTAGTGCGACTGCCTATCTCGATATCATTGTCGTCATCTGAGTCGGTGCTGCTGTCCCATTCGCTATCGGAGCTGCGCGAGTCGACGCTGGCCGTCGACGTGTCGTGCCTGAACCAAGCCGGGTCTTTCGCGGCAGCGAGTGCGGCTGCTGAAGGTGACAGCGGTGGGTAGTGGAAGACGAGTCGGGGGCCGAGCGACCGCGACTTGGTGACAAGGAGGATGGCGTGGAGGTTGGAAGCAGGTGGCAGCGGGACAGCCATTGGAGAGTGGAGGAAGGGCAGGTGCAGCATGCGGGGAAAGAAGCTGCGGAGCACCGGGAGATCTAGCCCGAAGCAGACAGCTCTTTCACCCCATCTTCGAGGAAGGCGCACCGACAACCACCCATCAACCCAGCATTTTGCAGGCAAAGGTACGGCCCCGACAGAGTGCCGTCAATGCGCCAACGATGTCATAGTGGCGAGCGATCCCGGTAGATTGTGGACTGGAAGACGTCCTTCAGGGGACTACAGCGAGCGACAAGGAGCAAGAAAGGCATAGGTATCGGGCTTGACAATTCTGCTAATGACTATCGTCATCCCGTTCGACGAAAGAAGAGTCTAGGTTGCACTGTGCATGTTCGCGAGTTGATTCAGTATACAATGACCTCAGGTCCTACAAGGTCTTTCTAGAGCACTAAAGTAAGGTACCTAGGTAGTCAATGCTTCCACGCACGTAACAAGTTCCCCCAGCTAACGCACATCGCCTATTACAATCTTATTGCATAGCGACGAGTCACTAGAATATCGAGAAATGTCTACAATACGGATCTCACCTCCATTTACTCCTCGCTCAAATCCAGGGAACGTACCCACCGCAGACATCACACAATACTACCTAGACGAGGACTTGACCAAACTCGCAGGCTTCATCACCAGTGTACCCCCGGATCTCTTATACAACATCATGTCCGCCGCGACTGAAGCTGACCTCAGGGCCCTCCTCGCCCTCATCAACCCATCAGATCTACGAATCGAGCCCGGCTATTTGATGACCAGAACGTGCACGCGCGTATCGAACTGGCTAAGAAACGGAAACCAAAGATGGGCGGTGAGTAAGGACGTTATTCCCTGCGCGCTTTTCCTCCTACTCAAGTTTAGGGTCTTGACGCGCGATGGGGTGTGCCACTCGCAGACGCACGAGGAGAGTCTCAGACTTGCTGCAGCCATCAAGACTGCGTATGGAAATCTTTGCGACAGCAGGGTATCGCCAAAGGCGTGGGCCGATATCATGGGTAGACAGTATGCAGATCTTCAGAGTGCTGAGATTGCGTTCTTGAAGGACCTGGGCTTTAGGACGTGGGTACATGAGGCTGACTTTAAGGAGTTTGTGGGTAGGTTCGAGATTGTGTGGGAGATGTTGCTTGAAGATCAGGATGACGTTTTGTTTTGACGGCGGCTTGAACCTACTCTCGATAGGGAAAGTGGACGTAGCGACGATCTCATTATGATTTGAATTTGATTAGGTGTCTTGCGAGCGCTCCCTCGTGCGTGCGACATTGGGACAGCACAGAGCCAAGATGTGTTGTGAGAACATTGTCACAGCCAGCAGGCTTGATACACCTTAGTTAATAGTACACATCGCCATAGTGCAGATTCACGACCCTGCTTTCACAACACGACTCGCGTATGCCGTCAAGAAATGCGTTTTGTTCTACTCTCGTTCTCTTTTCCATGTGCAGGTAGTTGACTGACAGCCTTTGCTAACAAGACACCCGCGCCTGGATCGACATGGCTCCACAAGCGTCTTCTAACACCGTCAACCACTACCTCGTTCCGCCCCAGCCTTACACATCGTCTTTCCTTGCTCGTCTCAGCACATTCATCCTACATGCCCCGTTCGACATCGTAGAGTCTACGCTCCGTCCATCATCAACGCCTAGCGGTGAAACCGAACACATCAACCCCAACAGCGACACTCTACGCCCCACGCAATTCATGACAACCGTGTGCCAAGGCCTTCTCCAATTCCTCAACATGGACTTTGACAAAGCTGATCACGCCAGTCCAGATACCATCCCTCTCGCTTTATGTCTACTACTCCGCTATCGCGTGGCGTCTTCTTCCACGTCTCAGCGTGAAGACGAGCGTAAGTACGAATATGCGGTCTCAAGTCAAGATGGAAGTGGACTCATCACTCTCCCTATAGCCTATCCCACTTCCAGATCGTGTTACCGACCAGAGATGAGTGATGCAACGCTTGTTGCGGTAGCGGTGCACACGGCGTACAAGTTCCTGGCTCACGATTGGGTGAACTTGGAACATTGGGCTGTGCCACTGCAGCTGAGTAGACGAGCGTTGCTGGGAGGTGAAAGGACGTTTTTGAGAGTGATTGAGTATGCGGTTTGGGTGAGGCAGGAGAAGTATTTGCAGATGAAAGGTAGACTCGAGGAGTTGTGGGAGGAGGTGTTTAAGAAGGCTGTTAGACCGGCGCCTCCGGATTTCGTGATGAAGAGGCTGAAGACGAAAGGATGAGGTAATGTAGTTCCACTGAATGGACTGCTAAGAACCACGAATCTAGTAAAATAGGAACGATATAGAATCAAAGAATTGCGCCAGGTATACCAAAGTCAACAAGATGCAATGCCACCACGATTGTAGTAACACGGGGGTGCATTTGAGGATGTCGCATTAACGACGCGATGGAATACGACACAAAAAGTGCCATGTTAGGCCTGCTTTTTTGCTTGATGAGCAACGTCCGCTAGGCGACTTAAAGTGCACCCCCGCAGACGTGCCTCTTCTCCTTATTTGTATGAAAGCCATCGGAGCGCTGGTTGAAGTCGCAAGTATCAAGTCTGGTGAAATCGTCGCGATCGTTCCTTCAGGAGAAGATATTGACGTGTGTAATGACTGGACACCACGAGGTCCGTGAGGCCACTTTTGACTTCAGCTACCGCAAATGCCATCAGGGACAACGCTTTGAGCGGTAGCATAGCCGGGGATGTCGTATTCCCGTATCACATCTTGCTGTACGTGAGGTGAAATACTATGGGGTAAGTGCTCAACTCTCCAGCTCCACCGCAACGACGCCTTATCGAAATATTGACAGCTGGAGTTGTCGATACGAGTAAAAACAACGGTGCAGAAGTCGCCACCTTCAGCCTCGACGCACATCATGTCGCAATCGAGAACGCCGCAAAGATTGGGTGTTGAGAGGCCGTACGGCAGTGACACCCCATGAATAGCGATAATCGATCATAAGGCATGATGTTGCAATGCGTGTCTGCGACGAGAGTGAGAAGCCAGGCGAGCAGAGTTCCCCCCTCGCCTGGATGTGCACCCGACCTGAAACACAAGCGGGGGAAACACGATGACGGCGACGATCCATGCCACGCAACTGGTTGGCTCCGGCTGACGGTGATCTGGAAAGGGTGCAGACGCCACTCGCCATGCGACATCCCCGAGTACAGACGCGAGAGTGGTAGGCGCAGAGGGATGGACGTCTCCTTAAGGCTGCGGCGGCAGTCCTGAGGTTGTCTTGCCTCACTACACTCACCTCCGTCGCTCGTTACGAACTGTATGATCATGTGGGCGTCTATTGGGACATGGCTGTTGTTCGCGCACGTCTTCGTGCTGGGTGTTGCTGCGCATCGCGACTGGTGGCTGCAGAGTCTCCCCCAGTGTTGGCGGGACTGCTTTGGGAACACAGACGATGGCTGCAGTTATAGGAAATGTAAGTTCAACACTATCATACTTCACCGTATCACTGACTGATGTGGCTCCAGGCATATGTCAAACCAGCGAAAGCAGCACCTCGTACCTCTCCAGCGCAGTCGCGTGCGCAGTATCCTCATGCAAAGCCGACAAATCAGACATCGAACTCGTCCTCGGACCGCTAGAACTCTACTGCGATGCCATCGGCTGCACGATACCTGCTGAGGTGGTGGAAGACGCCTACGCTGCTGTGTCGAGCACCGCCGCAGCCGACCCTCCGAAACCCACGCACGCAGCCCCAACAACCAAGCCTGCGCCCGCCGCACCCAAGCCCCCCACCACCACGACCCAAACCGACGACCATGACGACGCGGGCGCTGATCTGACCAGCGCAATCAGCACGACTATGACAAAGACGTCGACTGATGGCGACGGCAACACGCTGCAGATAATCGTGCCTATAGTCATGGGCCCGACGCAGATTAGTACCGGCAGCATCGTCACGTCGACTGTGGCTGGTGGCACGCCAGTGTCCACGACCTCGTCGCCTAGCCCCTCTGCCCAGCCTTCCGCTCCGGTGCCGACACCAGGCGCCTCCTTTACGCAGACATCGTCGGCATCGGGGTCGGAAGAGACAGATCCTCCGCCGGCCAACGGCAACGGTAGCCCGTTCGAGAATATGCAGGCCGGTGCTGGGAGGTGGTCGCTGTCAACATCAGGAATGGCGTTTGGGGCTTTCGCTGCGCTGCTGATGCGCATGTAGATGGTGTCCCAAAGCATGCGACATGACGAATCCGAACCATTTACTTGAGGAATGCGCCAACCACCACGATGATTAGTGTACTTGCTTTTGGGAGATTCGAGGATGAGACACAGTGAGGTTGCATTGTAGTACAACAACCTCTACCGCTCGATTTGCTGTATGATACCTAGATATGATGAATGCTCGATCACGAAACATACCACCCCAAAACCGTCCTCACGATATCAATGAAGTCCTCAACACGAGGTTGTAGTCACCCCTCGTAGACCCTGATCGTCGGAATGCCAGCGGATGACTTTGGTCCACGCGCATCATCCCACCGCTTTGTCCCCGCAAGCCAATGAAAGCGAACCCAATGCCAAGTCGGTCCTCCAGGCATTGCGTTGCATTTACACTCGCAAGCTGCACCTTCTTAAGCCCCATCAACACTTCGCATCTCGCCCAGGGCCTATTCTCGTCCCATCTCGCGTGTCCAGCGGATTTGCATGTGCTTCAGCTTCTAGCTCGGCCGACGCAATTCATCCGTCCTCCGACGTGAAAACCTCCGACGGGCGACTTACCTAAAACAGGGCCAACGAATCAGCGTGCTCGCATTCCGCAACGACGACCGAGGCATCTTGCTCTCCAAGCAACAAAGTGGTCCCAACGCGTCCAGGAGGTAGCATTCGGAGCGCGCGAACGAGTCCAGTTTGTTTCAGTGCGTCATTATGCAAACGACGTGGCATGACTGAATTTCTTTCTGATACCTTATAGATAGAGCGGGCTGTCCGGCCACGACGAACGGTCAACACATCGACTTCAACAACCAACGAGCGTTTACTTTGAGTTCTTGGACTTTTACCTTCTACCTTTTACTATTTATCCCTCGACATGGCGGAGCTTGAACCTATCCCCGGCCCTCCTGGCCTGCCCATCGTTGGCAACATCACAGACATCGATGCCACAAACCCCATACAGTCTATGTGTAATCTGACACTGAAATACGGTTAGTGGTTCTCTTTTTGCATACCCACCTTGCTATCCGCTTCCTGCACAGGACTGAGTTTGGCTGCGAATCTGCGAGCCGAGAACTAATGAGTGCAGGCCCGATATGGAAGTTCTACCTTGGCGGCGAGCGTGTCGTTATCGCAAACCAAGCTCACATGGACGAGATCTGTAACGAGGAGCGGTTCTCAAAAATCATAGCGGCATCACTAGAACAGGTCCGCAACGGTGTTCACGATGGTTTGTTCACATCCTACGGACCACAAGAAGAGAACTGGGGTATCGCGCATCGCGTTCTGCTTCCTCAACTCGGCCCGCTCGCCATTCGCAACATGTTCAACGAGATGCACGACATTGCCTCGCAACTCGTCATGAAGTGGGCAAGACACGGCCCTGAGCACACCATACATGTTACGGATGACTTCACCCGGCTGACTCTCGACACCATCGCCCTTTGCGCCATGGACTACCGTTTCAACTCCTACTACTACCAAAAGATGCATCCCTTCGTCGATGCCATGGCCGACTTCCTCAAGACCAGCGGAGACCGCGCAAGGCGAGACCCCATCTCGCAGATGTTCTACGGTGCCGAGTCGCAAAAGTACTGGAAAGACATCGAACTGCTCCGCAAGACCAGTCTGGACGTCATCAAGACGAGGAGAGAGAATCCGACTGATAAGAAAGACTTACTGAACGGCATGTTGAACGGTGTCGACTCCAAGACTGGCAAGAAGATGACGGACGAGAACGTCATTGACAACATGATCACCTTCTTGATTGCTGGGCATGAGACAACATCGGGCTTGCTGTCGTTCACCTTCTACTACCTTCTCAAGAACCCCCAGGCGTATGAGAAGGCGCAACAGGAAGTCGATGATGTGATTGGAAAGGGCCCTATCACTGTTGACCACTTGACGAAGCTTCCCTACTTGAACGCTGTGCTCCGCGAGGCTCTTCGTCTCCAACCCACTGCGCCTTCGGTCGGAATGACTGCCAAAGAAGACACTACGATTGGAGGAAAGTATGCAGTCAAAGCAGGCGTTCCTCTCGTTGCATTGTTTCCGATGGTGCACCGCGATCCGGTCGCATACGGTGAGGATGCCGAGGAATTCCGACCTGAGCGAATGCTTGATGCTGAGTTTGAGCGACGCAACAGAGAGTTCCCCAACTGCTGGAAGCCCTTTGGCAACGGCATGCGAGCCTGCATTGGAAGGCCATTCGCCTGGCAAGAGGCCCTTTTGGTGCTTGCAATTCTTCTCCAGAACTTCAACTTCACCATGGAAGACGCGTCGTACCAACTCCAGATCAAGCAGACGCTCACGATCAAGCCCAAAGACTTCTACATGCGCGCGCATCTCCGCAACGGAATCTCCGCGACATCGCTCGAGCGCTCGCTGGCATCGGCTACGCTCAACGACCCACCTCCAGTGAATGGCGCACCCGCTGTCAGGAAAGAGAAGACCACCAAGGGCAAGCCTATGGCTATTTACTACGGCTCCAACACCGGAACATGCGAAGCGCTTGCTAACCGCCTTGCTGGCGACGCCGCAAACCATGGCTTCAATGCGGAAGTCGTGGACACTCTAGATGCTGTACGCGAGAGCATACCCACCGACAAGCCTATTGTCATCATCACCGCATCCTACGAGGGCGCGCCTACCGATAACGCCGCACACTTTGTCAACTGGATCGGTACCCTGAAGGGCAAGGAGCTGGAGAACGTCTCGTATGCCGTCTTCGGATGCGGTCACAAGGACTGGGCGAAGACATTCCACAAGATCCCCAAGTACCTGGACGCTACGCTCGAAGAAAGAGGCGCGACTAAGATGGTTTCGATGGGTAGCACCGACGCTTCATCAGGAGACATCTTCACCGACTTTGAGACCTGGGAGGACCAAGTATTGTGGCCCGCAATGCGCGAGAAGTACGGATCATCAGAGGCCGATGGCGAAGGCTCGTTGGAGACAACACTAGACGTCGAAGTCACCGCCCCCAGATCATCTACGCTACGTCAAGATGTTCGTGAGGCTCGTGTGGAGGAGATCGAGGTCCTCTCCGGCGGAGACGCCGGGCAGAAGAGACACATCGAGATCAGCCTGCCCTCGGACATGACATACTCAGCCGGCGACTACTTGGCTCTTCTGCCTTTGAACCCTAAGGAGAACATACAGCGCGCGATGCGACACTTCGGATTAAGCTGGGACTCGATGCTCACCATCTCCTCAGCAGGCCCCACCACGCTTCCCACAGATACACCCGTCAGTGCCATCGATGTCCTTGGTGCGTACGTAGAGCTGGCTCAACCTGCCAGCAAGCGTAATGTGCTTGCGCTTGTTGAAACCACACGCGACGAGGCCGAGAAGAAGGAGCTGGCGCGTCTCGCGGATGAAGACTTCAGCTCCGAGATCACCGCCAAACGTGTGTCGGTCCTGGATCTCCTCGAGCGCTTCCCCTCGACCAAGCTGCCACTCGGCGTCTTCCTCAAGATGCAGCCACCAATGCGCGTGCGCCAGTACTCCATCTCGTCGTCGCCTCTGTGGAACCCGAACAACGTCACCCTCACATACTCCGTTGTCAAGGGTACCGCACTCAGCGGCCAAGGCCAATACGTGGGTGTGGCTACCAACTACCTCGCGAACCTTGCGCCGGGCGACAGGCTGCACGTCAGCGTGCGCCCATCGCACAAGGCCTTCCACCTGCCCAAGGACTCCAAGAGCGTCCCTGTCATCATGATGGCAGCCGGCACCGGTATCGCCCCCTTCCGCGGCTTCATCCAAGAGCGCGCCGCCCAAATCGCTGCCGGCCGCAAGCTGGCGCCGGCCATCCTCTTCTACGGCTGCCGCTCGCCGTCCACCGACCTCATGTATGCCGATCTCCTCAAGCGCTGGGAGGACATGGGCGCCGTCTCACTCCGCCTCGCCTTCTCGCGCAAGGCAGACGAGTCGCTTGGCTGCAAGTACGTCCAAGACCGTGTCTACCACGATCGCGCCGACGTCATCGAGCAGTTCGAGGCGGGCGCGAAGCTCTTTGTATGCGGCTCGCGCGGCGTGGGCGACGGCGTGCAGGAGACGCTGATTCGGATCGCGAAGGAGCGGTTGAAGGAGAAGGAGGGGCGGGAGGCGGATGACGCGAAGGCGAGGGAGTGGTTTGAGGGGCTCAGGAATGAGAGGTTCGCTACCGACGTGTTTGAGTAGGCGTAGATAGATACTATAGAAGAGCAAAAGCGTGTACACCCGAATGACGCGAACGCGTTCTGCTTGCACCGTGCCCCGCTTACCTTCCCCACCAAAGCCTGCGCCACACCTTCACTCACCTTGACGTCTTAACAACCATCTCCACGCCGACAGCTTTATCTTGGCATCATGTCACGATATCGCGCAAAGTCTCAGCATCCCACTCTTACTAGCTGAACGAAGCTTGTCGTCCGCCCAGCCAAGGCGCAGAGTTTTGCGCATCTTGCAGCATGGAGAAGCTATGAACGAATCAGCGGCGGGTGATCCCGGTCTAATCTAATCTGATCGCATCTAATCAGATGATCACCTGCCACATCGATGCAGCTGCCATGTCCGACAACACTCCGAAAGGCTTCATACCATCGCCAAGACGTACGCAATAGGTGCAATGCGCCGCTGACACGATGGCTTGCCGCGGTAGAACCGGTGGCCTCATCGCGTTGCTTGTCGCACGCAAGATGAGGGGCTTCCCTCAGTTTTCTGGCCATTCTTTCGAGCTCTCCCAACATCTCTGGAGGTAAAGATGGCGCTGTTGGACTTGCTCTTCTCGCCGAATATCGAACGACTGAATAACCTGTTCCGATGGAGACTACTGCTACTTGCGGTGATCCCGCTCGCCTTGACCTACCTCGTGCGAAAGTTCACCAAAGCAAAGCCCCTCGACCTGAAGCAGTATTCGCATTTTCCACAACCCGAGCCAGCAGATCCCGTCCGAGGACATTGGCCATGGGTTGAGAAGATTGCAGCTGAGGGCGATCCTCGACGCGCCTTCGATGAGATGCTGTACGAACAAGCTGAGAAGCTTGGATTTCCCCCGGTTTTGCTCGTCGACTTCCGCCCGATTGAGAAGTTCCCCGTGCTCTTCATCCTGGACAACGAGGTCGCGGAACAAGTCACCAAGGCGAACAAAGCGTTTCGGACTAGCATGCCAAAGCATCCTTCTATACAGCAGATAGCACCCCTGGTTGGTTCAAGGTCTTTGGTTACTACCGATGTAAGTAGTGTGTGAGCAGGTGTAGAGCTATAGGCGAAGGTGCAGGGACTGACTATGAGCTACAGGGCGAGGAATGGAACGCGCTGTACAAGCGCATACGTCCGGGCTTCCAACCTAGCCATCTCCTTGGTTTGGTCGACGTCATTCTGGACAAATCCGAGACTTTCATCGAGCTCATGGAACAGAAGGCCGCGACTGGCGAAACCTTTCGTCTCGACGGCTACACCACGAACCTTGTCTTTGACATCATTGGAATTGTAACTTTCGACATGGATCTCAATGCGCAAATCGATGGAAAGCAATCTGAAGTCCTCCTCACGTACCGCGCCCTCTCGCAAGCCTTCAACAAGCGCCCGTTTGGTGGGGTCGGATGGCGCGGCTACTTCTCTGCCAACGAGCGTGAGATCCGCGCGAAGGACAAGCATCTGGACCGCATTCTCAAAGCTAAGATCAAAGAGCAGCACAAGGCTTTGCTTTCAGGTGATGTCGACACCAAGACGAAGAACAAGAGCGTCGCAACTCTCAGCCTCCACGGCATTGACCGACTCACGCCCCAAATCCTCCAACAAACCAGCGATACGTTACGCGGCTTCCTCTTCGCCGGCCATGACACGACATCCATCCTTCTGCAATGGGCCTTCTACGAGTTGCATACACATCCCTTCGCTGCGCGAACTCTCAAGGAAGAGCTTGACAACGTCTTTGGTTCCGACACTCACCCTTCGGCCGTCGTGAAAGCGCTACGAGGCTCCGACGCTGGGGTACTCTTGAGCCGTCTGCCCTATACCGATGCGCTGATCAAGGAGACCTTACGACTCCACCCACCCGGCACGACCGCGCGCATCGCTCCACCCGCATCAAACACCATGCTCACCCTTCCCAACGGCGACACCCTCCCCATCGACGGCCTCTGCGTAACACCCCGCGCATACACCATCCAGCGCCACCCCAAGATCTTCGGCACCACCCGCAACGACTTCAAGCCCGAGCGCTGGCTCGGCGATGCCGGCAAGACCATCCCCGAAAGCAGCTTCCGGCCCTACGAGCGCGGCCCGCGTCGCTGCACGGGTTCTGAACTCGCGAACCTGGAGGCCAAGATCATCATCGCTTGCGTCGCACGTCACTTTGACTTTGTCAAGCAAGGGCTTGGGGAGCTGGATCTGGATGAGAAGGGCGAGGTGCAGGTTGAGGGAGGTGGCAAGGCGAAGACGAAGGGCGTGATGTTCTCGACGCATCAGGTTACCGCGAAGCCGGTTGATGGTATGGAGGTAAAGGTAAGAGTGAAGGAGTCGGGCGACGAGAGGAAGTAGATGCGACGCAGGCTTCGAAGGCAGAGTAGAATAGAGGTAGACAAGGAAGACACAAGACGCGGGGTTTATCTCGCCGCAACGTTGCTTTTATCACGAACTTGCTTCTACTCTAATTACTTATTGCTCTGCTTGCAGAGCTTTTTAGGTTAAACAACATGCAATAGAAGCAGACGCTTCTATTAGTAGACTAGAAGCAGGCTTCTAATTAGTTATACCTATAATTACTATAAGTAAGTTAAGCTATAGTAGTAGGTTAACGTAAGACCTTACGTTAACTTACTATACGTAAGCGTAGAGTTAAGCCTTAGTAAGAAATATAAAAACTTTAGAAAATTATTATAACTCTAAATAATAAAGTACTTATCTATAACTTTAATAGCTTTATTAAGTTTCTAGAGAAGCTCTTAGTAGAGCCTTTAAAGAAGCTTAGCTAGTAGACTAGTATTATACTTTTAAACTAAAGTAATTACTACTACTTTATAAAATAAGCTTATAATAATATAATATAATATAATTTAACTATAAAGTAACGTAACTATAGCTAGTTTAAAAAGAAGAATTATAAAAAAAGTAATAATAGAATACTTTAAAGCCTTAGAATAATAACTTCTAGATACTCTACTATAATAACTTAACTAGCTATACTTATATTCTTAATTTTAATAAGTATACTATATTTATAAAGAAAGATAATATAATTAAAGTTTTTATACTTCTATCTATAACTCTAATAGCTTTATAAAGCTTTTTAGAAAAGTTTTTAAAAAAGCTTTTAGTAAAGCTACTAAAGAAGCCTAACTAATATAAAGTAATAAGAATATATATTTTTATACTAAACTAGACTAAGCGTTAGAGCTTACTAATCTAGAATAGTAGAATCTAAAGATATTCTTATTTAGTATTCTAACTAATATAAGGTAATAAGAATATATATTCTTACACTAAACTAGACTAAGCGTTAGAGCTTACTAATCTAGAATAGTAGAATCTAAGAGTATTTTTATTTAGTATTCTTACTATAGTTAGAAATCTAAATAGAGTTTATTTAAGTTAAATAGTCTATATATAGATCTCTATATTAGACTCTATTTAAGATATATCTAAATAGAGTTATTTTTAGTAGAAAGTTCTAGATTTAGTAGACTTAGAAGTATTTACTACTAGATTTATCTACTATTATTATATATATAGATCTTATAAACCTATATATATTACTAAAAAATACCTTTTATATTATTATACTTATAGATTTATAAAACTTATTTATATAGTATAAAATATATTTCTACTTATATTTATAGATCTAGTAGACTAGTTTCTTACTCTTAATAGATATATCTATAGAAGCTATTCTTATTATAGCTTCTATAGTTACTAATTATAAATTATTTTACTTAAGAATAAAATACTTTAACTATCTAGTATCTCTATCTAGTATTACTAAGTACTATTAAGAAGTAAAAGTTTAAATCTTTATACTAATACTTGTAAAGATTATAATAACTTAGTTATTATTATCTTTTTATTATTATTAAGCTTTGTTAAGATTGCACTTATTGTAATTTCCTAACAAATTAGAAAAATTCCTAGTAAATCTAATTGCTTACGTAATTAAGATTTTAGTAGCTAGTTTTAATCTACTACACTAGGAGATTCTAAAACACCTCTATTTGTCTTAGCCTAGTTAATATTAG